>NC_066540.1:5170432-5402932 GCF_024679095.1 Eriocheir sinensis | reverse complement strand
AGCCCTAGTTAGACCTTACCTTAATTACGCGGTCCAGTTCGGGTCACCCTACTACAGAATGGACATCAAAATGTTAGAATTTGTACAGAGAAGGATAACAAAATGATTCAGGGGGTGAGAAACTTGCCTAATGAGGATACACTTAAGCATTTAAATTTACACTCTCTGGAAAGTCGAAGGTTGCGAGGAGGCCTTATCGAAGTCTATAAATGGATGAAGGGCTTTAATAAAGGGGATGTCAATAGGGTTTTGGTGGTAAAAAAGCCAGGTAGGACACGTAGCATTGGTTTTAAGTTTGACAAATTCAGATTCAGCAAATACATAGGCAAGAATTGATTCACCAATAGAGTGGTGGACGAATGGAACAGGCTTGGCAGTCATGTTGTGGGTGAAAATACCATAGATACACTCAAGAAGAGGTTGGACAAATTCATGGATAGTGAGGTAAGGTGGGGTTAGGATTACAGGAGCTGCCTTGTTTAGGCCAACCGGCCTCTTGCAGACTCCTATATATATATATATATATATATATATATATATATATATATATATATATATATATATATATATATATATATATATATATATATATATATATATATATATATATATATATATATATATATATATATATATATATATATATATATATATATATATATATATATATATATATATATATATATATATATATATATATATATATATATATATATATATATATATATATATATATATATATATATATATATATATATATATATATATATATATATATATATTGTAGGCGCCGTACTGCATTCCCGGGTATTAAGGTGGTTGAAACTCCCAGACTGACTGAATTCAATTTTACTCAGTATGCCTTCACATCAGTCTTGGTGTAATCGTTTCTGCAAATTAACAATAAGTCTTAGACGTACGAAACTTAAATAAATTAGACCATGAATTCCTGCGTAATTTTCTTCAATACAAACAGCTCTACCATGTCTTGGTCTGTGTTACGAAGATAACATATAACAGTTAACTTCGTTAGCCTTAACGATATATACATAGCGTTCCTGAGTAATCACTCTTCCTTACAAAGCACACATATGACATAAATGATCTCATCAACATACATAAAGCAAATAAACAGTACAACTATTAACATACCAAAACGTGTCCTTCTCCAAACTCAACAACAGTAGGCTCCTTCCACAGTTGGCTCGTCGCTGTCTAGCACACGGGTTCGATCCCCTTGGCTCTCGTGGCTCGTCTCCTTGCTTCTTGTGTCTCTAGGGGACGAGCACACATCTCGTCTCTGTCGGGGCTGGGTTTGTTCTGCCCTTCCAGTGCCTTTCCCGCTCATTCCCGGCCTAGGGGCGGCGTGGGTATTGTAACGAATCCCACATGTTTGTTTGTGCTCTGAGGGTGAGGTCACAGTGCCACCTGACAGATGCGGTCAAGATACCTCACTTATGGTAAACATTATCACAAACATCTGCTATTGCTACACCTCACGGACGAAGCCAACATACAACCCATACCTACCGTGATACATACTAAAGTTTGACGGCGATTGGGGTACAGAAGATACGAAAAAACGGGCGATCGTCTATCTATCGAGGTTGAGGTGGCACTTGCTGGCTCAGGCCTATGGTCATAGGGAGGGTCGGCTGTGTGCTTTCTACTACCATCATCAGTGTTCTCTCTATTCCTCCCTTCGCAGTTATACAGTCAAAATTGACTGCACTTACACCCTCCCCTTTGAATCCTCTTAGGGGTTCAACAAAACATATTTTCCCAGTTACATGAGGTGTCACTAAAATTAAACGGCGTATTTGCGTTGGCCTCACGTCCCTATGGGTTAGCTTTCCCAGTAAGTCTCTAGTGCAGAACGTGGCTGTGCTACCGTTGTCAATAAAGGCGTGAGTGGGTATCAAGTCACCGTTGGCGCACCGTACCTTTACGGGGATAATTGACAGCTTGTCAGGCCAGTCGCTTCGATTCGCTCTCCCCGTGTTCACCCGCTCCTGTTTAGCCTGATCGTTATGTTCGGCCTGTTTGTTACTCTCGCTCGGGGTTGAGACGTCATTCTCGTTGGTTTGTGTCACCTTCCCTTCATCCGAGGTTTCCCTGTGCAAGACGGTGGGGTGTCTACCCTTACATATCCTACAGAACCTTCTTCCTTTGCAGTCTCTGGCTGAGTGCCCCCCACGCATGCATCCGAAGCATAAGGACCTTTGCCTAATGTAATCCATGCGTTCCCTTTCGGGTTTTGCTCTCAAATCCTCGCACTCACTTACGTAGTGACCCTTCTCGCAGAAGATGCAATTTGGCGTGGCACTTGCCGGCTGTCGCTGCTCTTCTTGTCCGATGACAGAGTTGATCTTGACCTTCGCCCTGGTCTCGTCATATCTTTGGGGTTTACCTTCCCATGCTCTCTTGGTTCGTTCCATAATTTCTCTGCCGAAGACGGGGTCACCTATCTTTCGTGCTTCATCTCTAACAAATTCCACTACGTCCCCAAAGGCAGCCTGTTTTGATTCCTTCCGTCTGATTTGGGCGGCCCTGTTCCGCCATCTTTCTTGTAAGGGAAAGGGCAACCTAGTCAGAACCCTCCTCAAGGTCTCCTCCCGTTCCATCTCTAGGGACCCTCGCATTCCACTCAGAAGTTTATTACGACATGCATCCAGCTCGACGGAGAACAACTCCAGGTCTTCAGCGTCGCCGTCCTTTATCTCAGGCCAGTTAGTTACTTTCTTTATGCTCTCTCTCACTATCGTCTCTTCCCTGCCGAATCTTTCTTCCAGTCTACTTAGTGCCGTCTTGTACCCTGTTTCTTCTGGCAAGTGTTTACAGCTCCTCACTATCCTTTTGGCGAGCCCTGACGTGTACTTATCTAGATACCTGAGCTTCTCTTTGTTACTCGTGATTTTGTCATTGATCATTCCATGAAAGGCTTCGATGAAATTCGGGTACTCATAGGAGTCCCCATCGAATACAGGTATCTCCTCTCTAGGCATTAATCCCTTTAAGTTACCAACTATCAAGTTGTGCGACAGTTGTTCGTCTCTCACTATAGTGAACGCCAGGGAGGTGCGACCTTCCGGCGTAGCTAACACGGCCTGACGACGGTCCGCACCTTGGGAGTTGATGTCCGCGCGACTAGATGAGCCTGTCGGGGGAGCGGTTCCCATATCTTCTACAGACGTTTTTGGCAAAACTACTTCGCTATCTTCCTGAACAACTGACTTGGCTTGACGACGGTCGGTGCCTGAAGGGTTCGTGGTCACGCAACTAGGGGTTCCTGTATGGGATGCAGTTAACGTATATTCTATCGGTATTCTTGGCTGGAAAACCTCGGCGCCGGCGTTAAGTTCTCGCAACTCAACAGCTGGTCGTGACGCCCTGCTCACCACGCTCGGCGTTCCTTCACCCTTAAACGATACTCCTCTTATGCTCATGACTTCAGTACGGAATCGTAGTTTCTCTTCCTCTAGCTTCAATCTCTCTTCTCTCATCTCTAGCTTTAATGCCTCCTCTTTCAACTTTAGTCTCTCTTCTCTCATCTCTAACTGATAGCCCCGATAGTCAGCTCGGGACACTACACTGTCTCTCTCTTCCTTTTTATGGACTGAACGTCCACTCTGTTTACTCATTCTCGAATTGCAAGAGTCAATTGATCTCCGCGACACCTGCGACGCACTGTCTTCTGGATTCACTGTATCGTCTACATCCCCTCTCTCTTGCTTATCAGGGACAGAACGTCCACTTATCTTACTCATTCTCGATTTGCGAGAGACGATCGATCTCTGCGACACCTGCGAAACACTGTCTTCTGGAATCACTGTATCGTCTACATCCTTGTTCGTTCTCGTCGCGGCTTCCTTGAGTCTCTGGCGCAAGACACTCTTATTCCCTCTACTGCTAAGGCCCCTCTTACTCAGTTCCTCCCTTAACCTTTCTACTGACAAATCCTCCATGGCGGCCAAAGCAGCTAAATAATTGGAATACTCTTACTTGAGAAACAAGACCTTTGTTGTGCTGGGGCGTCTGAGCTGTTCTGTGACCTTGACGGGTGGCTGGTTGGCGTGGTGGCACCAGCCCGGCGAGCGGGGCAGGGTGTCGTCCCCTCCTCTGCTCCGCGGGTAGGCGAGCGGGGCTGTTATTGTCCACTCTCTGGGAATCCTGGGGCCGGCATGTCTTGCCCTCGCCTCCGTTCCTTAGAAGTATTTTGAAACTGTAGGCTCCGTACTGCATTCCCGGGTATTAAGGTGGTTGAAACTCCCAGACTGACTGAATTCAATTTTACTCTGTATGTCTTCACATCAGTCTTGGTGTAATCGTTTCTGCAAATTAACAATAAGTCTTAGACGTACGAAACTTAAATAAATTAGACCATGAATTCCTGCGTAATTCTCTTCAATACAAACAGCTCTACCATGTCTTGGTCTGTGTTACGAAGATAACATATAACAGTTATAACTCCGTTAGCCTTAACGATATATACATAGCGTTCCTGAGTAATCACTCTTCCTTACAAAGCACACATATGACATAAATGATCTCATCAACATACATAAAGCAAATAAACAGTACAACTATTAACATACCAAAACGTGTCCTTCTCCAAACTCAACAACAGTAGGCTCCTTCCACAGTTGGCTCGTCGCTGTCTAGCACACGGGTTCGATCCCCTTGGCTCTCGTGGCTCGTCTCCTTGCTTCTTGTGTCTCTAGGGGACGAGCACACATCTCGTCTCTGTCGGGGCTGGGTTTGTTCTGCCCTTCCAGTGCCTTTCCCGCTCATTCCCGGCCTAGGGGCGGCGTGGGTATTGTAACGAATCCCACATGTTTGTTTGTGCTCTGAGGGTGAGGTCACAGTGCCACCTGACAGATGCGGTCAAGATACCTCACTTATGGTAAACATTATCACAAACATCTGCTATTGCTACACCTCACGGACGAAGCCAACATACAACCCATACCTACCGTGATACATACTAAAGTTTGACGGCGATTGGGGTACAGAAGATACGAAAAAACGGGCGATCGTCTATCTATCGAGGTTGAGGTGGCACTTGCTGGCTCAGGCCTATGGTCATAGGGAGGGTCGGCTGTGTGCTTTCTACTACCATCATCAGTGTTCTCTCTATTCCTCCCTTCGCAGTTATACAGTCAAATTTGACTTATATATATATATATATATATATATATATATATATATATATATATATATATATATATATATATATATATATATATATATATATATATATATATATATATATATATATATATATATATATATATATATATATATATATATATATATATATATATATATATATATATATATATATATATATATATATATATATATCTATATATATATATATATATATATATATATATATATATACATCTAGATATATATATATATATATATATATATATATATATATATATATATATATTTTTTTTACGTCTCGGCCTATAGCGCCGGTAGGCTTCTTCCTGGTGGGGCCTGATGGTCGGCCCAAGGCTTCCTGGTGGGTCCTGATGGTCGGCCCAGCCTGTTCTGGCGCAGGCGAGTGTTTATAGTGGCGCTATCTTGCATTGGCTCATGCTACCCTCCTGAACTCATCTTTAATCCTAGAATCTAGAGTCCGGGTTGATAGGTGGTCTTCTGGACAGCATGTGGGTAGTTTTAAGCCACTCGGCGGCTGAAAATCCCTGCTTGGTGGCACCGGGCGGGGATTGACCTCGCGTCCTCCCGACCGCGGTGGTGTTACTCTGTCGATTCAGACACTGCCTCCCCATATATATATATATATATATATATATATATATATATATATATATATATATATATATATATATATATATATATATATATATATATATATATATATATATATATATATATATATATATATATATATATATATATATATATATATATATATATATATATATATATATATATATATATATATATATATATATATATATATATATATATATATATATATATATATATATATATATATATATATATATATATATATATATATATATATATATATATATATATATATATATATATATATATATATATATTCAGTGGTGGGATTCAATCTTTTTAAGAACAGGTTCTCTCAATGAGGGATTTACCAAAATAAATTATAAGTAAAAGGTGTTCATGGGGGAAAAATTGAGAACCCCTGATTTAAGCTAACAGTAACAACCGGTTCTCGGGATTAAAGAAATTCCAAGAACAGGTTCTTGCAAACCGGTGCGAACCGGCTGAATCCCATCACTGAATATATATATATATATATATATATATATATATATATATATATATATATATATATATATATATATATATATATATATATATATATATATATATATATATATATATATATATATATATATATATATATATATATATATATATATATATATATACACAGTGGCGGATCCAGCTCCAGGTGAAGGGAGGCTGATATATATTATATATATATATATATATATATATATATATATATATATATATATATATATATATATATATATATATATATATATATTGATACGCCAGGGGGGTATTTTTGGGTGTAATTATGTTGTTTGTGTAGGGGGGCGCTAGTTTGGGGCGCGGAGGGCTGTGTGATGGCCGGCGGCGTGGAGTGCATCGCGGTGGGCGAGGACGAAGCTAGCCACGCCGTCTCCGTGCCCCTGCTCGCCTCCGTGACCCTTGTGCCGTGTCTGTGCCCCTTTGAGTGCATGGAGTTACTGTGCCTTGTAAACTAGTGGTTGTACGTGGTTGGAGCTGTGGAGTAAAATAGCGTGTCTCTGGCCTGCCTTGTTCCCTTGTGGTTGGCGGCCTTGGGAGTGTTGGCGTGGTGTGTCTTGTGGCTGTTCTGGGTGTTCACAACCCGTGAGTGATAGTCTGGGGTTGAGGCACACCGCTTGCCCGTGCGTGGAGTGTGGTGCGAGGGCCGGTGGTATAATATTTGGTGTCTTAGGAGTGGGATTAGTGAACAGTGAACAGTGAGCTCCGCCGAGTCGTCATGGCGTCCCAAGATGGCCGCCGTGAGGGAGAGGAGAAGTGCAAGGCTGAGGCTGACGCGGGTGAAGCGAAGCCGAGCCAGGTGGACTTATTTGCTGCCATGCTGGCCTGTATGAGGGAGGAAATGGAAAAGAGGGCAGATGAGAGGGCACGCGAGCAGGCTCTGAGGCTAGACGAGGTGGCACGCGAGCATGCGAGGAAAACCGACGAGCTGGCCAGGAGCAGGGTTGCCAGGTTTGGCCTTAAAAGGCCAAATGGGCCTTTTTGAGAGAAGGTTGGCCTCAGTTTTATTTCCTGTTGAGGCCAACCTCAGTTTGGCCTTTTTGGGGGCCCTTTTTTTAGATCCATGTAATTTGTTTCAAGAAAAGAAGAAAAGAATTGCCTGGGTCAGCTGCGCAAATCTTTCCCAAGGAAAGACAACATTTGCTCACCTTACTTATGACACTGCTAATGCAAGTAGGAAAACTACCTTGTTGCAACTTCAGTATGATAAACTTCTCTCTGTGGACTGGAAGCAAGAGTTTGCAGGTGATGCAATACCAACTGATTCAGTCACATTTTGGGCTTTGTGCAAAAATATGAAAAGGCTGTAGGGGTAAAGTGTATTGCAGAACTTTCCCAAATGGTACTGAATGCTCATGCACTGCCATTAAGGCCCGTTCACACTGTGCCGACTCTGGGCCACGACAACCCAGCGACTTTTTCCATTTGGCAAGTTGGTTCCCACGCTCCAAGAAGGGGGGGAGGTTTTATTGGGGTCTTGGTGCATCTTGCCGACTGTCTGAGACAGGACATTCGGCCAACTAGTTGCCAGCATGTCGTGCTAACCCTCACGACTCCAGACTCCCGTCACGACGTCGGCGCAGCATTCGGCAACAGTATCAAGACCTCTTTCAAGACATGCCCGACCCTTTCACATCAACACCCAAGACCTCGTGTACCCTAAGTCGTGGCACAGAGTTGGCACCGTGTGAATGGGGCTTTAAGCAATGCTTATGTGGAAAGAATATTTTCGTATGTATTATTACTATGTAACAATTAAGTATCAAGTCAAAAGTAAGATATAGGCTCTGTTTAGGAACAATGGAAGCTGTGTTGCGCATAAGAAGTCATCTTGCTGGTGTGGAATATTGCTGCAAGAACTTCCAAGTAACAGACAGCATGCTCAGTTTGTTTAATAACTCAATGTATACACGCCAAACTAATGGGCCATCCACAGAACCATCAACATCAGTTGGAAGTACAGCTGAACATGATGTACGTGCATGAGGAAGAATGCCAAGATATAGAGGAAGCAATGAAAGTTACATTTTAACGGTAGAACTGCTGCTATTCATAAAAAAATCTTCGAAGAGAACAAGTTGGTGAGGACTGATACGTAATTATTGTTATGCCGGACGTATTACTTGGGTTCCGTGTCGCCGTCACAAGTCTCTGTGGGAGGGAGATATGTAAACACCTTGCACAGCTTCTGTAGTTTAATATTCTTCCTTAGTAGTACAATTCACTCTTGACTCTTCACTGGCCACTGGCTTACTATGACTGGGACTGACCCCTCTCGCCCTCTTCTCCTATACATATACAGAACAGTACAGTCTAGAACGTTACAGTATATATTAGATCATACAAGAACATATAGCAAAAATATGTGCGAGTTGGCAACACTTCCCGCCTGGCGCCCGTGGCGCGGGCGTAGCCTTGGTCCCCGCCCCCCTGCTCGCTCCTCCCAGAGTCTTCCAGAGGCCCATAGACCCCGGGGGAAGCTTCCAGCACAACACTATTCCTCCCTCTTAATTGTGATCGTCCCGATCACACACTTAACTATATACAAACATAAGAAAATTAATCAAAAACATAATAATCGTCGTATCGCCGTGGACGCCTGCGTTGTCTCTGTCTTCTGTTCTCTGCCTCCTGCGCGTCTATCTCCTGGTGCGCCTCGTCGTCGTCCGCTTCTTGGGGTGTCTCTGGAACATCTGCCGAAGCCAGGAGGTTATCTCCCTCGACTGAAAGGTCCAGAAGACCTATGTCGTCGTCGACCTCTTTTCGGTCCTGGACGTCCCTTCCGTTTTCGTCGACTGCTGGGTGTCTGTAGTTGTTCCAGGTGTAGTTTCCCGGACCGTGGTACCTACATAGCCGGTTGACGTGGACAACTTTCGGCTTGGTCCTTTCCGTTCTCCGGATTCGGTAAGTCACGTCGGAGAGGTGTTCTAGCAGAGGATAAGGGCCTTCCCAGGGTCTCTGTAACTTCAGAGACTGTCCTTTCTTCCTCTGCGGGTTGTAAAGCCAGACTTGGTCTCCTTCCTTGAAGTCAACGTGGCTTGCCCTCATATTGTAACCGCGCTTCATGGCCTCCCCGGAGAACTTCAACTCCTGGCCCAACGTCCAATTAAACCTCTCCACCATTCCATCTGACTGTGGGTGCAGAGAGATGGTCCGGGTCTTCTTGATATCCAGAAGCTTCCAGCACTCAGCAAGGACTGTTGACTCAAAATTCCTTCCCTGGTCGGAATGGAGCTCGTTAGGCACACCGAAGCGACAGAAGAGCTCCTCCACCAATACCTTAGCGATGTTAGTGGCTTCCTGGTCAGGGATGGCGTAGGCTTCCGGCCACTTGGTGAAGTAATCCATTGTGACACAGATGTACCTATTTTCCTTCGTCGTCAGAGGCAAGGGTCCTGCTATATCCACTGCCACCCGTTCCATGGGGGCTCCAACCTGGTATAGTTGCAATGGGGCACGGTGACGCTTCTTGGGGCCCTTCTTTGCACAGCACACCTCACATGCGTGACACCATTCTTCCACGTCCTTCCTCATGCCAACCCAGTAGAACCTTTGGCGCAGGCGACTCAGCGTCTTCTTTATCCCAAGGTGTCCGCTGGTGATGCTGTCGTGCATTTCTTTCAAGACGCCTTCCCGGGACTTCATAGGTAGCACCGTGGACCAGTAGTGGTCAAGACCATCATGAGAAACCCAGCGTCGCTGCAACACCCCGTTGTCCATCCGAAGAGTGTCCCACTGAGTCCAGTAATTCTTGGTGGTAGGGCTTTCTCTCGAGATTACTTCCCACTCAGGTCGCGTTGACGACTGACTCAGCCACTCCATAATTGGTCTCAGATCTCAGTCCTCCCGCTGCAGTTTTCCCAAGTCTTCCCATGGCACCTCCGCTGTCTGTTCCACTGTAGTGCGGCGGTACATATTCTGGACGCTTTCCCTCTGGAGGCAATGTTGACACTCAGGTAGGCAGGGGCGCCGGCTCAAGCTGTCCGCGTTACCGTGTGTTAGCCCAGATCGGTGCACAATAGTGTAGTGATGCTGCTCTAGTTTACCTATCCAGCGAGCAAGCTGGCCCTC
This sequence comes from Eriocheir sinensis, assembly GCF_024679095.1. Lineage (NCBI taxonomy): Eukaryota > Metazoa > Arthropoda > Malacostraca > Decapoda > Varunidae > Eriocheir > Eriocheir sinensis. The sequence goes on along the minus strand of NC_066540.1, from coordinate 5,392,516 downwards.
AGGTTTTTCAGTGACTTCAGCCACCGCAATTCAGCGGATGGTGAAAGTTGCAGCGTACAGGTAAGCATGGAAAAAGTCAAGGCTCTTGACTACTGCCAGGAGTTCTTTCCGGGTCACGCAATAGTTTTTCTCGGCTGGGGTGAGCTTCTTGCTGAAGTAGGCCACAACCCGTTCCATGTCGGCACATGCCTGGGACAGCACTCCACCAATCCCCTCATCACTGGCATCACAATCCAGTATAAAAGGCTTAGAGGGGTCTGGGTAGGTGAGTACGGGCGAGGTGATGAGGGCCTCCTTGAGCTTCTCAAAGGCAACCTGAGTTTCCCCTTCTCCGTCAGGAGGTGCAGTGGTGCAGCAATCGTAGCGAAGCCTTTCACAAACCTGCGGTAGTATGAGCACAACCCGAGGAAGCTCCGCAGCTCCTTCACGTTGGTGGGTGTCGGCCAGTCCCTTACCGCAGCCACCTTCTCAGGATCAGTGCGTACTCCAGCCTCGCTCACGATGTGTCCCAAGTATTGGACCTCCTTTTGGAATAGGCAGCATTTCTTCGGGCTGAGTTTAAGGTGTGCAGCTCTAAACCGGGTGAAAACCTCTGATAGCCTTTCCATCTCCTGCTCGAAGGTCTGGCCAAAGACAATCACGTCGTCGAGGTAGATGAGTGCCGTCTTCCAGTGAAGTCCCTCCTGCACCCTCTCTATCAGCCGCTCGAACGTGGCCGGCGCGTTGCACAGGCTAAAGGGCATGACTTTAAACTGCCACAGGCCTTGACCGTAGGAAAAGGTTGTTTTCTCTTTGTCCTGCTCCGCCATTTTGACTTGGTGATACCCAGACTTCATATCTAGTGTTGAAAACCACTTGGAGCCCACCAAAGTGTCGAGCATGTCGTCGATCCGTGGGAGTGGGTATGAATCCTTGATGGTGAGATATCCCCATTATGGTGTGTGACCTGTGTTCTACCACTTCTTTCCATTTATGTTGTGTCTGAAGGCTACTTGCATAATATATAATGTATCTTATGATTGATTCCTCATATTGTATTGATTAATTGCATTAATTTTGGCAAAATATGGGTCTGGCATTAAAATCGGCCTTCTTAAGCCCCAAATACACTTTTTTTTTTTTTTTTTTTTTTACATTGCGGCCTATTGCGCCGGTAGGCTTCTTCCCGGTGGATCCTGATGGTCGGTCCAAGGCTTCTTTCCGGTGGGTCCTGATGGTCGGCCCAGCCCGTTCTGGCTTAGGCGAGTGTTTATAGTGGCGCCATCTTGCATTGGCTCATGCTGCCCTCCCAGAGCTCATCTTTGATCCTAGAATCTAGAGTCCGGGTTGATAGGTGGTCTTCTGGACAGCATGTGGGTAGTTTTAAGCCACTCGGCGGCGGCTGAAAAATCCCAGCTTGGTGGCACCGGGCGGGGATTGAACTCGCGTCCTCCTGAACACGGGGCCGTTACTCTGACGACTCCGCCACCGCCGAATTTTAGCCACGAACTTGACGCCGAATCAGTTCGTGAAAAAATTCGGCGACCGGTTCGCCGACATGACCAAGATTCTTACAGTTCGTGGCCATTCGGCGACATGTCGGCGAATGCTCAAGACAATTCGGGGACAATTCGGAGACATGTCGCCGACTATTCGGCGTCCATGTCGCCGAGCTCAAAATCTGAATTTTTAACGTTTTTTGGTCGCGGAATAACTGGCGACAAGTCTCCGAATTGTCTTCGCATGTCCCCGAAGTGTCGGCGACATGTCGGGGACAATTCTCCGAGAGTGCCAAGATTTCTGACAGCTGATCGTCTGATGCCCATGTGGCATTTAAAAGCACGGGAATCCGCGCCTACCTCATGGACTACTACAACACCCAGGGAGCAGAGGCCTGGCAGGACAGAATTGTGGGCGAGTAAATACCATGTGTGGTAATATGTGTGGTAATATGTATGATAGTATGTGTAATAAAATGTATAAATGTGACTTGTTTTTGTTTTGCTCTCCTACAAATATTTTAGAATGAATGAATGTTTACGTAATATTAATAAACAAACCAGTAACTGAAAAAAGAAATAAATATAAATAACTGAAAATGAAACAAAGGTTAAATAATGGCAGAATAATGATATTAAGAAATAAATAAAGTAATAAATAGTAAATTAATTATGAAATAAATGAAAATGTTAGTTTCATACCTTAATTATAAATTCATGATTCTTCTTGTTTTTCATATTTTCTTGTTTACTATTTATTATTATAGCATTATATATATATATATATATATATATATATATATATATATATATATATATATATATATATATATATATATATATATATATATATATATATATATATATATATATATATATATATATATATATATATATATATATATATATATATATATATATATATATATATATATATATATATATATATATATATATATATATATATATATATATATATATATATATAGATATATCTATATATATATATATTTATATATATATATATATATATATATATATATATATATATATATATATATATATAGAGAGAGAGAGAGAGAGAGAGAGAGAGAGAGAGAGAGAGAGAGAGAGAGAGAGATAATACATAAATAGATAGATAGATAGATAGACAGATATAGATAGATAGATAGATAGAAAGATAATACATAAATAGATAGATAGATAGATAGATAGATAGATAGATAATACATAAATAGATAGATAGATAGATAGATAGATAGACAGGCCCCCGTGTACACCTCCCACCGCGACCCGTTTGCCGTGTCGTGATTAATTCGCCGAATATTCGGGGACATGTCCCCGAATAGTCTTGGCCATTCGGCGACAAGTCGGAGACATGTCCCCGAATAGTCGGCGACATGTCGGCGACAAATTTGCCAATAAAATTAAAATTTCCTACGGTCAAAATTCGGCGACAATTCACCGAACACCGCGAATCGGCGTCCATTTTGCATTCGTGCACATTCGGCGAACGGCCGCAAATTTTTTATGCAACATGAAACTTTCGTGGCGGTCGTGACCAACTGTCAAAAGTCGCGCGGTGGACGCAGACATGTCCCCGAACGGCCAAGAACAGGCAAGAAAGATGCCGAACTTGTTCGCGACACAGGATGACTTGCATATTCGCGCACATTCGTGAGCCAAAATTCGGCAGTGTATTTGGGGCTTTAGACAAATGTATGGCCTGTTTAAGAGAGGGAGACCTGGCAACCCTGGCCAGGAAGGCGGATGAGCAAGCTCAGAGGGCAGACGGGTGTGTACGCTCGCTGAACAGCGAGTGACGGCGAACGCGGTAGACGACGCACCCGTTCCTCCAAGCCACAAATACGAAACTTATTCCTTAATACAATGATTCCTACCTGTATGAAGTTACTGTAGAAGATATTTTTTTATGTGATTATATTTAGTATGCCTATGTGAATGAGCTATGTAGGAAATAATGACGGAAAGTGTGCCTTATTTTTTTTTTTTTTTTTTTTTTGGTATTTCGTTGGGGATATACCCCAATGGAGGAAGGCGGTGCATGCCGCGCAACCCCCCAGACGGCTGGTAGAGAGATACCCAATTCTTTCAAGGAGGAGGCCCAACAACGGGGCTGAGGGTGTCGTTAAGAGCCCACCTTTCCACCCCCATGGTAACTGATAGGTCTCGAACCCATGCCCCAGCAACCCGCCTAAGCGCAAGGTAGAGACTCTACCACGGGACCACGGGAGCCCCCCTGCCTTATTTAATAGGTAGCCTACTATAATCGTTTTCAATGCTACATTGCTTGTTTTGAAGGGGAGCCTCCCCCCTGGAACAGCTGTTTGTCAGTATTTTTATTGGCACAACACGTCAGACACGATAATTAGTGCGCGGGGGCCATCGGTCAGCTGTTATTATATCGTTATTATATTGAATGAGACATCCGAAAAGTTAGCTTTTAAGTCGTGAACAGTACCCCACGAGGACTTTCACATTTTCGGCGACTCCTACCAGTAAAGTCGCTACTCCTAGCAGCAAACTCGATTAGTCAACATGGGGCGTGGCTTAGGCAGGCGAGGGGGCGGAGTTTCGGCCGCCGAGACGAGATGCCAACTAGTCAGTTTCCTTCCGCTCCACATGCAACCACCTCTCTTTATAACCTTGGCGACTCTTAGCAGTATACTAGCGACTTCTAGGAGTTAGCAGCAAAGTTAGTAGGAAACTCACTTTGAAAGTTGAATTTCACTCCTAGGAGTCGGTGTTTACGACCCGTGAGTGGTGGTCTGGGGTTGAGGCACACCGCTTGCCCGTGCTTGGAGTGTGGTGCGCGGGCCGGTGGTGTAACAATATATATATATATATATATATATATATATATATATATATATATATATATATATATATATATATATATATATATCTATATATATACACACACACACACACAGTACAGTAGAGTAGCCAAATCCATCTGGCGCCGCTTGATTGGCGAGCATTTTTTTTTTTACAAATAGTAAACGATAATGTTCGCAATTTCTTTTATTTTTTTGTATGTTTATTATTGTTACGCCAGGGGGGTATATTTTTGGGGGTATTTGTGTTATTTGTGTGTGTGGGGGGGTGCTAGTTTGGGGCACGGAGGACTGGTGATGGCCGGTGGCGTGGGATGTATCGCGGCGGCCGGGCCGGGAGCCGCCGGCCGCGCCGCGGGGCAGAGAGAGAGAGAGAGAGAGAGAGAGAGAGAGGTCAGAGCTGGGAGAGACGAGGGACGTGCGTGCTCGCGGCCAGTGTGCCCTGCCCGCGTCTGTGTGCCTTGCCCGCTTTTGTGAGCCCTGTGCGGTGTCCGTGCCCCCTCTGAGTACTGGGAGTTACTGTGCCTTGTAAACCAGTGTTCTGTATGTGTTGGAGCTGTTAAGTAAAGTGGAAAACCTGCACTGTGAACCTCTTTGCCCTGCCTTGCCCGCTCGTGGTGTGTTGGCGGCCCTGTGGAGTGTCGGCGTGGTGTGTCTTGCTGTTCTTTGGTGTTCACGGTCCGTGTGTGGTGGTCTGGGGTTGAGGCACACCGCCTACCCGTGCTTGGAGTCCGGTGTGCGGGCCGGTGGTGTAACATTATGGTTAAGATTCGTTTTAGTACCGTGCCAGTATCTCATTACCTTCCTTATGAAACATCAGTAGCTCTTCAAATATATTTTCTACAAACCTTCAGCAGTCATGGAAACGCTTTCAAAATCCAATTCAAGGACTTTTTTTTATTCTTGAAAATAGGAGATAATGTTTACGAAAGCACGTCGCCTCCTCTGGTGCTGGCCGCGGCGACGTAACAGTCGCGATATGAAGTGATGTCGCCGTGTACGTTTATTTTCGATCACGCAAGTATCGTTATATTATACCGTGTTTTACATCACAACGTATTATAGATTATCATTAAAAGGGAACATTATAACATAAACAATAAATACACATCACTTCCGTTACCTTCAAATGCTCCCGTACGAAACATTCTGAGAGCGGCGACATCACTTCATTTCGCGACTGTACGGTGGTGCCGCCGCCGCCGCCGCAAAATAGCTCGCAGAGGGTTTTGTTAGGTTAGGTAAGGTTAGCTAAGGTTAGGTTAGGTTATATTCATGCTCCATGATAAAATTCGCAGTATTTGCATAAAAATAACAGGTTTGCTCTGGCGACGGCCGCGGCGGCGGTGCAGCCGGTGTTGCGAGAAATACCTCCTCGCGGAGTCGCATATACATGTGTGTGTGTGGGGGTGTCGAGGTCGAGCGCAGCCCCCCACACACACACACCGTTAGCAGGTCGTAAAGTTCGGTTGGAATAGTTTAATTATGCTCCTGTCACTTACAGGCCTCCGGGGCAATCACTCGACGCCGATCTTGAAATGTACAGCGTCTTAAGGCAATCACTTAATAACAGCGACTCTCTGATACTAGGAGACTTTAACCTCCCCCATATCGACTGGGCGACACTGTCGGGTACAGAAGGTGAGTCCCATAGAATGATCGAATTTCTAGAGGAAAATTATCTAAGCCAAATGGTTTCTGAACCAACTCGACAAAATAACATACTTGACCTTGTTATAGCGACCCAAGATAACCTAGTCAGTAATGTCACGGTAGGAGAACACCTCGGTTCCTGCGATCATAAACTAGTGCGCGTTGACATTAGAGCTCAAACATCGGTGACTGAAAATAAAGTAAAGGTGCCCAATTTCAAAAGAGCCAACTTCGTAGAAATCCGACGAAAACTAATAGATATGCAACTATCAGATGACGGCAATGTAGAGGACGCCTGGCTAAGCTTTAAAGATCACTTACTCACTCAGCAGGACACATTAAATTTTGTCCCCTTGTGCGAGAAGCGAATTAACACTAATAAAAGTCCACCTTGGTTTAATAGCGAAATTAAACACTCAGTCAAGGAGAGAAAATTGTCTTACAGGTTAAAGAAAGAGCAAAGCACGCCCGAAAACATTAGACTTTACAATGATACCAGGCGACGTGTAAACAGATTAGTGCGTCAGGCAAAGCGTAGATATGAAGAAAATATTGCAGCCAACTGTAAAAATAATCCGAAATCCTTCTTCAGTTACATAAACAACAGAAAGGCGATCAGAAGTGGAATTGGACCTTTAACAAACAGCGACGGTGCACTAGTGACTGACAGCCAACACGTTGCAAACCTATTAAACAATTACTTTTCCTCGGTGTTTAATAATAACAGTCCTCCCACCACCACCACCAACACCAGTACTAATGTAAATCCCGAGCATGCATTGTCTAACTTTGAAATAAAACCCGATGAAGTCCTCAAAGCCCTCAAATCACTTAAAACAAATAAAAGTCCTGGACCTGACAAAGTATATCCAACTCTGCTGAAAGAAACAAAGAGCGAAATACTCTCCTCCCTCACAACCGTATTCAATATGTCCTTGCGACAAGGCATCGTCCCTTCAGATTGGAAAAAGGCTAACGTGACACCGATTTTTAAGAAAGGAGACAAAAAAGTACCAGGTAATTACAGGCCCATTAGTCTAACTTCGGTTGTAGGTAAGCTACTTGAGAGCATAATTAGAGACAAAATTGTGAATTACCTTGAAAGCCACTCATTAATTGGGGACTCACAACATGGTTTCCGAAACAAAAGATCCTGCCTATCAAACCTATTAACCTTTTATAACGACCTCTTCACTGTTTATGACGTAACCAAATCACTGGACGTAGTCTATCTTGATTTCCAGAAAGCGTTTGATAAAGTCCCGCATCATAAATTACTTTACAAATTAAAGCAAATAGGTATTGACGGTCAAGTAAACCAATGGATCGCGAATTGGTTGAGCAACAGACAACAAAGAGTGGTGATTGACGGATTTAACTCAGAGTGGGCGCCGGTCACTAGTGGCGTCCCTCAGGGCTCGGTTCTTGGCCCAGTGCTCGTCATTATTTACATCAACGACGTGGATGTTGGACTCAATAACCGCATCAGTAAATTTGCAGACGACACAAAGATTGGTAACTCGGTTCTCACTGACGAAGACAGGCAAAGCCTCCAAGAGGATTTGCACAAAATTTCAGCTTGGTCGGATAGATGGGAGATGCCGTTTAACGTAGACAAGTGCCAGGTCCTTCAAGTTGGAACGAGGAATAAGAAGTTCGATTACGAAATGCGCGGCGTTAAACTCAAAAGCGTTCAATGCGTCAAGGACTTGGGGGTCAAAATCGCGTCAAACCTCAAATTCTCACAGCAATGCATCGATGCAGCAAATAAAGCGAACAGAATGTTGGGCTTCATTAAAATAAACTTTTTATTCAAGAATAAAGATGTAATACTCCCGCTCTACAACAGTTTAGTCAGACCCCACTTGGAATATGCGGTACAGTTTTGGTCTCCCCACCATGCAAAGGATATAGCTAAATTAGAAGGTGTTCAGCGTCGGGCAACGAAAATGATCCCTTCCTTGTGCAACAAATCCTACTAAGAAAGGCTTTCTACCCTTAACATGTTCTCTCTTGAGAAACGTCGCCTCCGAGGAAAACTGATCGAATGTTTTAAAATACTTAATGGTTTCACGAATGTAGACAGATCAACATTGTTTCTGATCGATGACACTTTGCGCACGAGGAACAATGGCGTAAAACTCAGATGTAGACAAGTAAATTCAGACTGCACCAAATTTTTCTTCACCAACGTTGTAGTGCGAGAATGGAATAAGCTTCCACCATCAGTGGTCCAGTGCAACACGATTGACTCCTTCAAAAATAAGCTCGACCGTCACTTCCTTCAACGTAATATTAACTAGAGTAGAAATGCAACGTTTTGGAGTCTTCTGATTAATGTAAAATCACTTAGGTTTAAGGACAGACCACCAAGTCTGGACCATGGGGTCTGTGTGGTCTGAGTTTCTATGTAAATCTATGTAAATCCTCTGCGAGCTATTTTGCGGCTGCGGCGGCGGCACCGTCGTCTCCGCCAGAGGAGGCGACACACTTTCGGAAACATTATAATTATATCCCCTATTTTCAATAGTAAAAAAAAAAGTCCTTGAATTGGATTTTGAAAGCGTTTCCATGACTGTTGAAGGTTTGTAGAAAAGATATATGAAGAGATAATGATGTTTCATAAAGTAGATAATAAGATACTGGCACGGTACTACAACGAATCTTTACCTTTATTATTTCTTTTATTATTATTATTTATAACTGGGCACGATAACAGAAAACCTTATTCCCGATAACCGATAACTGATAATGGAAAACCTTATCGGTGATAACCGATATTCGTTAACTGGAGACACAAATATAGGCGATAACCGATAACCGATACCCGATATAAATCCACAATTCCGATACAAGCTAGCGATGAGTCCGATAGGCGAAAACGATACTAATAAAATACGATATAAATAAAAAACATAGATGAATTAAAATTTTCATTATTTGTATTTTAGAAAACTTATAAAACCTGAAAACCACACGTTGACACGTACCTATGGACGGTAATACTAGAAACGCCTGAACCGGTGCTGTGTTATTTGGCGTCCCCACCGTCAAAAGCTGGCCCTTTTGTTTACAAACACTGGTCTCTCGTGAACTGGACATGCTCAGACCAGCAAGCGTTGACCTGTACAGTCTCACAAAGCTTTTTAACAGTAATTAAGAGTTGCTGGAAGGCTGAATCAGACATACAGTACCACTACCACCATCCTCGCTGTTTCTAGAACGACAGTGTACGAGTTGTATTTATATGTACAGAATGTCATTCTAGAAACAAAGTGTCGCTCTAGAAACAGGTGACTTGCCGTCACCTGCCCTCACCTGTCGTCATTTGCCCTCTCCTGTTTGCCTGCCTGTGCTGCCTACCTGGGCCTACCTGGGCATCACTGGTCAGCAACAGGAAATCGGCCAGGCAGAGGGACAGCCAGTCAACCGACCAGCCAGACAGTCAGCCAACCAACCAATCTGCCAGTCAACCAGCCAGCCAGCCAACCAATTAGCCAGTCAGTCAACCACCCAGTCAACTAGTCAGCCATCCAGTCGGTCACTTAGACAGACAGTCAGTTTACCAATCAGCCAGCCAATCAACCCACCAGGCAACCAGTCAGCCAGCCAGCTAGAAAGCCAGTCTACCAGTCAGCCAGACAGCCAGTCTATTGGCTGTATACCCAGTCAGTCGGTCTATCAACCAGCCAATCTTCTGGCCAGGCTACCCACCAGAGGCAGCCAGTCACTCAACCAGCCAGACAGACAAGCAGTCTACCATCCACCTCAAGGCTCTTGTAGGCCTTGAGCGACTGCCCTGTAAACAGCTTGCTCTTGCTGTTCACCAGATAGCTATATATATTGTTGTGCTGGAAGCTTCCCCGGCGACCATAGGCCTCTAGAAGGCTCCGGGAGAAGCGAGCAGGGGGGCGGGGAGCAAGGCGAGCCGTCCGCGCCCCGTGGGGCGCGGCCAGATGCCAGGCGGGAAGTGTTGCCAACTCGCATATATTTTTGCTACATGTTCTTGTATGATCTAAAATATACTAACATTCTAGACTGTACTGTTCTGGATATATATAGGAGAAGAGGGCGAGAGAGTCCAGCCCGTCATAGTAAGCTAGTGGTAAGTGAAGAGTCAGAGTGAAGTGTACTACTAAGGAAGAATATTAAACTACAGAAGCTGTGCAAAGTGTTTACATATCTCCCTCCCACGGAGTCTCCTGACGGCGACACGGAACCCAAGTAACACGTCCGGCATAACAATATCATGGTAACCGATGTTGGGCAGGTCGTTTGAGGACAAGCAGACTCGGGGTGTTTCCCTAATAAATAAGGATCTATACCTCCAAAAGCACTGATTTTTTTCGATGTATCTTTGCTTCGCAGCATTCTCAAGCGATCTCGCGTAATCACTTAACACAAATGATGCTGAAGGTCCTGCCAATTGCCCGCGAGTAGTGACTTGGGGATGAGGCACACGTGGTCCGTCTGCTCACTCTGCTGGAGAGGTGACCACCAGTGGGTTTGCAGACGACGCACAAGGTGCAGACGACGCTATTTCGTGACGTCACTGCAAAACCTCTATAAAAAGCAAATGTGTGGTCACACTCCCTTTCCAGCACGAGAGCTGGGTGATTGTGTTATACGGCAATACCTTCGCCGTGCATCGCTGCGTCACCAAAATAATTTATATCTCGCTAATTGGCAAGTTTTTGTAGTGAGAGCTTACGATACACCCTGAAAATATTACATACGAGATGCAAAAACACATAAAATCGGACTTGCATGGGCCTAGGCAACAATTCACGCAAAATCTCGTGGCACTCACTCCCATACATTTTACAGTATAAAGTGCTATGGCCGGACCATCCCACTGTCCGAATCATCACCGCTCTCCCCTATCATAATCATTATCTCAGTGAATCTCTGAAAGGGGTCCTAAGGGGGAGCGGCCGCCCTCCTGGATCCGCCACTGTGTATATATATATATATATATATATATATATATATATATATATATATATATATATATATATATATATATATATATATATATATATATATCAAGGTTAATGGTACGTGGAGATAGTCAGACTATATATATACTTCATGCTGCAACGATCGATGGACAAATAGCCTCTTCCATTTATAAAGTTTCTTGATAAAGATTGGATTTTTCGGCTGTAAACTTTACCGTACGCCGTACATGTTAATTGTTTCGGCCGTTTGACACTTTGGCCGTTATAGCGAGTTCGGACTTTACAGATTCACGGCTGAAACGACCCAGGATCCAGTTTGAGTTAGTGCCGTGGTGGCTGGTGCTGATGAAGCCCTTGAAGTGGTGAAATCTTAGTCATTGACTGCTCATCGTCTAATGTGGCTGGAGGAGGGGAGGGTAGCCAGCCAGTCGATCAGCTGATAAGTGATAACCCTCGCAGTGAGCGGTCACACCAAGCAGTGATAACACCCCACTTCTAGATATTACCTTTACTGATTCCCACACATGTGTCTCAACGTGAAGCAACACTTCAGACAGAGACACAGGCATACATACCTGTCCTGTGCCTGTTCGAAAAAAATTCTGACTGGTGAAAAACCTGGCAACTGTCGGAGATGCTGGGATGGGTGGTTGGAGGAGAGGGGGAGGCGTGAGGTGAGGGACTGACTGACGGCCGAGTGCAGAGTGCAGACGTCAGTGATGGTGTGACGCTTGAAAGAGGTGCTTGTAGCTTAGCGGTGCTCTTGAGTGTGTGTGTGGCGTTTGATACTTGTTTGCAAGCAGTGTGGGTGTGACAGTCTGTTGATTGTCGCCAAAAGGCCTTCACCGCTATCCCGCTACAATGGGTGTTGTTGGAGGCTACATAGACACGAAGAGGAAGGCCGTAGGTGGCTACATAAAGGTGAATATACGTGAAATAGATTCTATATTGGCTGGTGCACGTAAAATATTGTATGAGATGCACGGATGAACTTGGAGGTCCAGGAATGGGTCGTCTTTTTCAAGTTTTTTTTAAACAAGAACCTTATCCTCAACTTCCAAACTAAAGCTACTTAAGCATATTCCAATTTTTGTCTGACCAATGAAGTAATTAGTTGCTTCATCATGCCCTTGGCCAAGTGGTAAAATGCTAATCTTATATATCTTGATAACTAATGTTTCTCCAAATATTTTGTTGATGTGACATTCAGGTGATACATAGTTTTCTGTATGACTAACTCTCAAGTCTTTCTCTTTTCTCTCTTAATAACAATTTTTTGCCCAATTCATGTCATTTTGTGGACCTTAATTGTGTCGCTCCCAGCTGCTTAGGTAAGCAACATGGGGATCGATTTTAAGATCACTTGTCTTGCATCGACTGACAATTAATCAGGTGTTCTGAGGCAACTTTTCAAATTTCAAATTCTGTTGCTTGGGTAAATACTTTTTGAAAAATTTCATTTAATATTTCATAGATTTCCTTTGCATCCTCATAGACTTGGTCACCCACTCTCATCATATTCACAGCTTTTTTTCCTCAATTTCTTATTTATATGTCTATAGAAAAGTTTTGAGTCTTCCTTACATTATATTCTTTTCTTTTTCTCTTCTCACTTTGGTGTAATCATTTCTAGCTTGTTTATAGCTTTCTCAATTTGTCATTCTTTCTCCTTTTTAAGTTTCTCGAAGCTCTATCTTTATTTTTCTTTGCTTCCAGACATTTTGTATTAAACCACTCCTTTTTTCCCTCTTTTCCTTATTACATAGTAGGGTACCCACTTTACTACACCTTCATTATAAGTTTTAAGGAAGTAGGCATATTTTTCTTGTACTTTTCTCTGCTCTTTCATTTCTGACCAATTTATGCTACCAAAAAAAGCTCATTAATCATTATATCTAGCTTTATTGGGATTTCTTCTTTTCTCTTTATGTCTCCCTAATCCAGTTTCTTCACATTCTTCGTCAATTTCTGTTTGTAATACTTCATGGTCACTTTTTACAGTGGGCTCTTATCAGTTGCACTTCACTTAAAGGGGTACAGGACAACTGAGGTCATCTAACTAAACTATCTGTGGTATTGCGATGAAACTTTGCAGGTAAGTAGGCATCTATGTTGCCTACATTTTGTACGAGCCAGAACACTGTATGTATAATTATATGTATACTTATACGTATACATGTGCGTATTCATGTAGCGACACTTAAAATTACGGTAAAATTCTAGTGTTTGCTCATACTCCCCCTTCACCCCCAAAACAAGCTTGGGAACCTGTGGGAATGCGGGGTTTCGGGTGGGGGACACGAAATCCGTCGCAATCGCGTATTTTTTTGTGGGGGGTGGGGGGGCAAAAATTCCCTAGATCTAGGGAAATTCCCTACATTTAGGGATTTTTCCTCCCATTGCCACTAAAATGAGTATTTGCAACGAATTTAGTGTTTCCCATACGGAATCCACGCATTCTCACTGGATCCCCAAGCTTGTTTTGGGAGAGAAGCGTAGTGAACCAACCAAACGATGCTCACCTTACCGGTGTGGCGTGGCGCCGGAGGCCATCTGCGTCCACATAAACCGCCTACACCACACTCATGCCTTCTCTCTAGCACTGGTGCCAGTAGGTTGTCACGTCATTGCAAGGTTTCTGTCCTGCTAGTTGAGTCTGTGGCACAGAACACGGTGTATCTTCATTGTTTATCACTGACACAAGCAAAACCACCGGCTAGCCGTGATCCGTCCAACGCCGCGCCTTAAACAGTACTGCGGGTTCTAGAGCAAGTGCAGGCTCTCGAACCTCCTGCCCGAGCTGTTCGAACACGTGAATCCTGACTGACCGCATTTTGAATCTGCTTCAAACAAAACAAAAAACAAAATACATGTCCCTCAACCATAATATGAAGGCAGCGCCAGTAGTGGATCGAGATCTGGCCCCTTCCCCCAACGATCTTGGGGGACCCGTGGGAAGTCTGGGTATTTGGGTGGGGGAGCATATTTAAACTACTCCAACCGAACTTTATGACCTGCTAACGGGGGGGGTTTGCCCCCCTCGATCCCCCTGCTAACCAAGAGGGGGCTGCGCCCGCCCCCTGGACCCCCCCTCTTAAAGTACCCTAACCAAACTTTACAATCTAACAGCTAGCTGAGGGACATTGAAAGAGGTGCTTACGTCCCCTTCGTCAACATTAGCTATTACGTAACTGATGACGCCAAGATGGTCTGGCGGCTTCACCAGACCCGTCCTCCTCCGAAGAAGCTTCTGCACTAACCTGCTTCACGCGTTCGTACGTGGTACGAAACCTGCCTCACACGTTCGTTTGTGCTACCAGTAAGTGAATACATAGTCGTATATGATGGTTGCAAGCTTCTTATGACGTAAATTACTTACCATTTAGATGCTTCATTATGACCTCAATACTGTAACGAGGGGCTTCGCCCCCCTCGAACCCCTCCTTGGTATGGAGAGTGAGTGAAATTGTGTGGTTTTCGTACTTTGTAAAAAAATCCCGGAATGTACAAAATTTCCCTACATCTAAGTAATTGTAAGGAATTTCCCTACATCTAGGGCATTTTCAACCCCCCCATAACTCAAAAATTATGCACTTGCGACGCATTTCATGTTTACCGCCGCATTCCCCGCAATCTCAATGGCTCCCTAGCCAATTTTGGTTGCAAAGGGTGAGTATGGGAAAACACTAGAATAATACCAAAATTACACAGCACCATTAACCCTTTCCTTGCGCTCAGTGTGGACGCGACTATCCTCTCAGGTGCAGTCGGGCAGTCCAATTGGGGGTCTCTTTTAACCTCTGTATTTCAAAAACTATTCATCACAGCTAAAAACCAAAAACACCATTGGAAAGAGGAGGTCCAGATCTATAGGAGTCGGTTATGTGTGCCTCTCTTGCGAACGTACATGCACGTTCAGGGAGTGTTGAATGTTAACACTTACGTCTGTGCGTGCGTGATGATCAGCCATATTGAGGGAACTGCGGACATTTTTTCTTCAGATTCTGGCAAGGGAGCATTGCCAACTGCAACATTTACAACTATTTGGTCAAAGAATCAGTTGGTGATAAGTGAAGCCATGCAAAAATGCCGCTATATTGGGCAAGAACATCCACTAGTTACTCGTCCGTAGATTTGCCATGCTGGGCTGATATGATTTTCCACCAAATTTAGTGAAGAATCCACTCAATTGGCAATCCTGTGTTGTGAGAATTAGTGTTGGAACACTCTCATACGCAGGAGATTTGAGTGCAGGTGGAGGTCGCAGCGGGCGTTTAGCGCCACCAGCAAATACGCCTAACGCCTGCTGCAAGCGTTTAGCAATGAAAGGGTTAATACATAACCAATCACTTTCATTGTTTGGTTGTGAATAGTCTTTAGGTATGCCTAGAGCCCTATGGAAAATACTCTGAAGGTTTCCCATATAGAAAGGCATAATGGTATTTCTTTTATTATGTTCGTCGAACATCGCGTAAAATCGTGTTTTTTGTCACTTTTTCCCCTTAATACTTCTATCTCCTTTACCCTATCAACAATATCTAATGATAGGTCACTAGCTACTTGTAAAATCAACATTCCCTGCACTTTTCACGTAAATCTGATTGATTTTAGATTTTCTACGATTAAAAAAGAGACAAAATTTAACCTTTAACTTCGTCCATTTAAACCCGCGGCAGACTTTTAAAATTTGCGCTACGAGGAAAACATTGCTTGGGGACTATTTCTAGATAATATAAGAACATTTTTAACCCAGTTTTGCAAAATGCTATATCTGACCAAAACACACACCCCAGGTGTTGCGTACCCCCTTAACCCCCATGGCGTCGGAACATTTCCCACCCGTGACCCCCCCCAGCGTCGGCACTTTTCAAAATTTTTTTTTCTCCCATTATGTCAGAAATGCTGAAAAAACATAGGTTTAAGTCATGAAAAGTGTCAAAAATGACATCTGAGTCACGGTGTGTGTCGTAAATTGTCGCGTCGTATATGTACGACGCCGACGCTGGGAAGGTGACTCAGCCTGTGTAGTACATGTACGACGCCGACGCTGTGAGGGTTAACCCCTTAACGATGACTATGATGCTGCCATCATATAATTTTTTTTAATGTGGGCGACGAGCATGACGCCAGCGCCAGGAAGCGAGAAGCTCTCTGGAAATTGAACGGTGCGTGTAACATTGTATATGCCGATGCTAAGTGACTAACTGGCACCTCTTTTGCCCATTAGACGACTCTGTGCTAAAAATAGTCTACAGTTCCTCCCTATGCATCATGGCGTCTGTAGAGCGATTATGTTCCCTCAGCCGATCTGTTTCGGTGGTCTTCCTTTAGTTTCTGTTCGTTGTGTGCGTGCTTAGCGTAGTCTTGACACCTCCACTGATTTACCCGATGTTCTAGCTAGATAAATCAATATCTTCTTCACAGGAGTGTTCAAATTAGTGGGAAGCAGAGGTTGGAATTTTCTGGGAATCATAGAATGCCAGCCAAATAGTCAGTCCAAATCATAATCTGATTTCACAGTTGAGTTATACGGATGATTTTCTACAACTTTTATCCAATGAGATTCATTCCAGAATGAAAACTACAAAAAAAATTTTTTTTGAGTTTCACTGCAACTCTCTGTAGGCAGTAAATTTCCAGGTCAAAGATTATAAACTATATTTTTCAGACGCCATCGCGATAAAATGAGCAACTTCTCTTCCATAAATTTTCCTGTATGTCGCACCAATAAAAACTTGGAATTTTTGGGAATCATGGAATTCCAGCCAAACAGTCAGTCCAAATCATAATCTGATTTCTCAGTTGAGTTATACAGATGATTTTTTACAACTTTTATTCAGTGAGATTCATTCCAGAATGAAAAACTACAAAAATTTTTTTTTCGAGTTTCACTGCAACTTTGGCTCTCTACAGGCAGTAAATTTCCAGGTCAAAGATAATAAACTATATTTTTCAGACTCCATCATGATAAAATGAGCAACTTTTCTTCAATAAATTTTCCTGTACAGTCGTCCCTCAAATATTATATGTTTTCCAATAGTACGGTTTCAGATTTATACGAATTGTCATGTAAATTTTTTTTTAGGATTTTTAAATTTCCCGCTCGTCGCACCAAGTAGCCATGGCGTGAGTGGCAACACTGTTCTACCAAAATATCTGCTGAAACCCCAAAGCGTTCGAGAAAGGTGTTCACCTTGCAGAAAAATTCAGATTTAGAAGTTTCGTTTTGGGATGAGTTACGTTGCGGTAGGGAGAGCATATATACTATGTGAATGAGAGCAGTGTATTTTGTATCTATCATAGTGTAAAAGAAATTCTTGCCGCAGTAACTGCCAGTGCTCCAAGAGTGCTGCAAGAGTGGAGATAAAGGCCGTCCTTTTACTAAGCCTCGTCGTTGCTATGGTAACGGCGTCTCACTCGCAGCAAAATGGTGCATGCTGATCTTCCTGGCGACGTTTAACATGCATTACTAGCTGTCCTGGCTGACGAACTCCTTACAACAGAAGATGAAAAGGAAGCTGCAGTGGTTATGGTGGCACAGAGAAGTGAAATGCAATGGAAACTCTTATATGTGTTTGTTTGGGCCACCATATTTACTGATGACGTCATCACAGCACGAAGGCGCTCCACCTCTCAAAGCTGCGAGCCAGCGGACGTGCCGAGTTGGCAACTCGTGCTGCTGCATCACGCGTTTGAGAGCACTTGGGATGTTTCGAGAGTCCCAATTCCCTCTCTCAAATGCAGCCCAGGAGTGTTTCTAGGGGGGGCACTAATTTTATACGGATTTTCAAATAGTATGGGGGTCCTGGGTCCCTAACCCCCATACTATTTGAGGGACGACTGTATGGTATGTTGCACCAGTAAAAACTTGGAATTTTGGGGGAATCATGGAATTCCAGCCAAATGGAACAAAATCATGATCTGATTTCACAGTTGAGTTATACGGATGACTTTCTACAACTTTTATTCAAAGAGATTCATTCCAGAATGAAAAAAAAAATATTTACCAAAATAATTTATTGAGTTTCACCACAACTTTGGCTCTCTGTAGGCAGTAAATTTCCTGGTCAAAGATTATAAACTACAGTCGTCCCTCAACTAGTACGGGGGTTAGGGACCCAGGACCCCTGTACTATTTGAAAATCCATATAAAATTAGTGCCCCCCTTAGAAATACTCCTCGGCACTTCTACAGGATCTTGGTCCCGCCTGGCTCAGCTGTTACCCACGGGCCCAAGTTGCCAGTTATGCATTTTCTGCTGCAGTCACAGTGCATTGTCGAGGGGGTGCGAAGCCCTCTCGTTAGTGGTCAGGTTATTTAAAGTTCGATTGGAGTAGTTTAAATATGTGTCCCCTAGCTATATAATATGGAGGCGTAATGTCATATTTTGGAGGCGCGGAGTCAATCTCCATAATTACCATTTCGTCTCTTATTTCAAGTATGATTTAGAGAGCAACAGAAACTGTGGTAGAGAATAAGAGAGAGTGTGATTGTATGACAAGGCTCACTCGCTGACCCTTGCAACAATAAACTATCAATCAATCAGGGATGGCTCCGTTGCCAAGCGTGGTAACACAGCAGCAGAAATTGCATAACTGGCAACTTTTGACGGTGAGTAGCAGCTGAGCCAGGCGGGACCCGAATTTACATGGTATGTTCTCCTTAGGGTGCGTTTATACCAAGCGAGTCGCGTTGAGTCGCGTTGCGTCGCGTCATGACGATTCATGACGCATCATGAATCGCCACCCCAGTTTTAACACTGATTTGTATGGGTTTTTGAAAGAAACCGTTCACACCGAATGCGTCGAGTCACGTCGCGTCGCGTCGAGTCACATATAGGACTGGACCTATTTTGACGTCAGTCACAGCGAGTCTGCCATGGTGTCTTGAAGTATGCTGGTGGAACACCTTATCAACTTAGTTCAAGAGCGCCCTGCTATTTATGATTCCAGTGACCCCAACCACTGGGATTGTGATGTCATTGCTGCTTTATGGAATGGAAAGAGATTGCTGCTGCATTGTCGTGTACAGGTAAGACAACAGTTTTACTCACTTTGAACCATTTATTATATAGAATAAGAACTATTCATACGGTTTATGTGCACAGGTAAGACAACAGTTTTACTCACTTTGAACCATTTATTATATAGGATATGAACTATACATACGGTTTATGTGTACAGGTAAGACAACAGTTTTATTCATTTTGAACCATTTATTAGGCTATGAACTATATATTAATTTTATTTACTATGACCTACACATTACGATGGATAGCTCAGTCTTGCCACTCAAGAGCTCCACCTGGGGAAACACAATATTCTTTCAAGATATCATGAACTGCCATAGCCTCTGCTGTAGCCCTATTGCTTCTTGTTGCTGTCAGGCTTGAGTTTGAGGAATGTGAATGTGTTGTATCATGCACATCATCACTTGGAAAGTAGTTGAAGTTATTTTCATGTTGAATGAAATTATGAAGTACACAAATGCTTTTCACCACTGTTTCAGATACTTCAACACTTGTCTCCATGAATGTTTGAAGTATACCAAATTTTTTAGCTAACATTCCAAAGGTACACTCTACTGTTCTTCTAGCCCGGCTGATCCGATAATTATATACTCTTTTGGGGTAGTCCAAGTCCTTTCTAGGATATGGCCTCATAATATTAGGCTTCAGAGGAAAAGCTTCATCTCCCACTAAAAACAATGGTGTTTTGGTTCCAGTATTTGGTATTTCACGTGACTGTGGAATGCCTAAACTACCACAGAGAAATGACCTACCCATGTTTGACTCAGTGAAAACTGAACTGTCGCTGCTTCGTCCATATTGCCCTACATCAGTCAGTGTGAAACAACAGTTGGCATCAGCAATGGCTAGAAGAACAATAGAATGGTATCCTTTATAATTATAGAAAAGTGATCCTGCTTTAGCTGGGCATTTCGACCGACAGTGTTTGCCATCAATGCTCCCAATACAGTTAAGAATATTACACTTTTCAAAAAACGCTCTGGCTAATTCTTCCCACTAGTGTTCATCAGGTACCCGCAAATACTGAGGTTGTAATATTTCCCATATGGCTTTGCTGGTTTCCTTGACAATCTTGTGTACAGTGGCCTTGCCAACACGAAACTGGTAACCAAGGGAAGCAAAAGATTCTCCAGTAACCACATGCCTAAAAATGAAAAAAAAAACAGTGTTAACGTACAGTAAATAACCACTCAGTAGTGAAAATCATTATCATTTAATATAACCCTGTCATTTACTAATGTACTTCGTACAAAATTATATATATATATATATATATATATATATATATATATATATATATATATATATATATATATATATATATATATATATATATTATATATATATATATATATATATATATATATATATATATATATATATATATATATATATATATATATATATATATATATATATATATATATATATATATATATATATATTATTTTTTTCGTTCAACTCTTTTACAGAAGCCGAATGTAAGGATAAATGGCGCCACCTAAGAAGTAACTTTATGAGGGAAAGAAGAAAGAGTAGTGAAAAACCATCTGGATCAGGTAATACCCAAACAAGGAAGTGGGTGTACTTCGATGCCATGCAATTTCTGATCCCTCATGTGATGCCACGACCAACATCCTCCAACGTCCCTACACCTCCTGATGAAGACACCTGTTATGAAGCAGAAGATGCAGCTCAAAATTCTTCACCTTCTGCTGTCATCAAAGCACCAGACAATGCATCTCCTCAAAAGGCAGCAAGTAACATCGAAACTTGTGAGGATCACAGCAATGCCAAGCCTATTCTTCCCAAATCAAAGAATCCTTGTGTCACAATAAAGAAACGTAGCAAGGCCAGTGCTGATGAGATGGACAAGCATTTCCTAGACGAATTAAAACAACTGAGAGAACAAGCTGTGTCACAAAATGATAATGATGGAGATCGCCAGTTTTTGTTAAGCCTGCTGTCTATGATGAAACAACTGTCGCCAATTGACAACATGGACATAAGAATTGAAATATATGAAGCCTTTCGTAGGAAGATGCCCACACCCTCTGTCCAGTATAGCTACTGGACTGAACAGAGTCAGTCACATACACCAACACCACCACCAAGTACATCCCATGCAAGTGACAATTACGTACAGTATAATGAATAGTATTCTAACCTCTGAGAAGTACCTAATTTAGAAGATAATGTTTCACTCACCACCAGCTAGCATTACTGCCCTCAGGTCACTAAATTACTATTGCCCTACGTGTAATGATTTTTGTAATGTTCAATAAAAAAGCATCTTACCTTAAAAAAATGGCCATTCTTTCTTCAGCTCCAATTGCATGCCTGTAGTTAGTGTTGATTTTCCTAATGGAAGGTCCAGTCAACTCCACCAGCTTCTTGAAATTTTCATTTGTCATCCTAAAAAAGTTGTAGAATTTTTCTGGATAGTTTACCAGGTCTGGGAATAAATGACTGAAGCTTCCAAAATCTGGCCTCTTGGTGTTCAGATGATGCATCCAGATTGGAGCTCTATTTTTCCGTCTGCGACGACAAAGCCAGAGCAAAGCAGTTACTTCAGCAAGAGAATATGCATCCATTCTCCATGAAGTCAAATGGGTGACTGAGTACTGACTTGACTCAGGTTGACGCAGTCGGTGTCCGGTAAACGGAGATGCGTCAAAATGAATCACATCAAATGACTTGACGTATGCGACTCGCTTGGTGTAAACGCAGCCTTACTGCAACGTAACTCATACCAAAACGTAACTTCTCCTAAATCTGAATTCTTCTGCAAAGTGAATACCTTTCTTGAAGACTGGGGTGCTGAAGCAAAGCAGGTGTTTTGGCTTGTCTCTTGGGTCCCATGTTCATGTTATGTGGTAATGGAGAAGCATAGCTGAGGTTGTCCACACACATGGACTTAGGGAAAGTGCATAGGTTTCAATCTGGCAGAACAGTGTTCCTGATATTGTGCACACACATGGACTGAGGAGATGTGCATGGGTGGCAGTCTGGTAGAGCAGTGTTGCCACTCATGTCATGGCTAATTGGTGCAACGAGCGGAAAATTCAAAAATCCTAAAAAAGTCTTGTATGACAATCCGTATAAAGCAGAAACTGTACTATTTGAGGGACGACTGTATATTTGTCAGACTCCATTGTGATAAAATGAGCAACTTTTCTTCAATTATTTTTTCTGTACATCACACCATTAAAAATTTGGAATTTTTCGGGAATCATGGAACTCCAGGCAAATGCAACAACCTAGAAAGAAACGGATTTCACAACAGGGTGCACCAGAAAATTTTCTATAAAACATCTTTTATGACTTTTTTCTCAGCTTTGAAGTGTATTTTTTGATGACTTCTGCATTATGGGGGATCACCTGAGGAAAACTTTTATGGTTCAGAGGGGTTAACAAATCTATTCCTTTAGTAAAAATTAAATCCAATCTTGCTGGTTCATCTTCTCTAAATCTTGTCTCTTTCCTTACTCGCTGCATCATGAGGTTATCTGTGGTCAGTTTTAATACTTTAGCAGGTTTAGCTCCTCATGTATTTTCTTCACCTCTAACTTCAAACTTCCCATTTGACATTTTTAGTTAAAGTCTCCTGTTAGAATGACATTTTTGCTGTTTCTAATAATATTCCCTAATGCTTTACTTGTACCTTCTAACAGCTTGTTATAAATTTCACTTGTCTGGCATGCTGTGTGTGGGGGCACTTATGACGCCATTAATGTCAGTTTTTCACCGCATTTCAACTGTAGTAGAACATTTAAAACTTCTGTATTTTCTGGTCCTGTTCTCACTTTTATCACCTTTAAATCTGTTTTGACCAGTATCAATGTGTGTGTGTGTGTGTGTGTTTTACCACGGCCTGATCACGAGCTGGACTCGCTTTCGCCAGCAGGTACCCTCCCGACATGAGCAAGTGCTCATTATCGTCAATCTCTGGGTACTGCCAGGACCTCACACACCACACACCCCATCCCCCTTGCTCAAGGGGGAACAGTAACCACTCCTAGCCAACAGAAAGAATCCGGCCAGAGTGGGGCTCGAACTGCTGCTTTTTGGCCATGAAGCCTTGCAGCACAGCGCTTTACCGATTGAGCTACTGGAGCGGTGTGTGTGTGTGTGTGTGTGTGTGTGTGTGTGTGTGTGTATTTACCTACAGTACCCTCTCGAGTTTTGCGCTATCCGAGTCTCGCGATCCTTCAGTTTAGCACTTAGTCCTAAATTCTTACCATCACGACTTTTGTGCATTACCGCCACGAGTTTCGCGTTGCTTTGACATGCATGGGTCACGTCTACCTACCATCAGCGTCGTGCGTGCTGCCTTAAAAGGCGGTGTCCAACCATTGGGGCCATGGACAACCGCGGTTGCCCGTATGCCCAACCGGGAGCGAGTTGTTGGTTGTCCTTATGAATGGAAAACGGTTGTGAGTACGAGTGTGGGTAAGTGGGTACCGAACGGCTGCATGTAAACAAACAGACGACGGCAGTGGCTGAGGAGTGAGGAGCAGTGGAAGATGGCCCACCAAGAGATTCATAAAATGTACTGGCAGAGCTGCTTTGCTTACTATTTGATTAACAAGATAAGAGAACACCCCGTGCTGGGGAACCACAGTCCAAAAAACTTTTTATCAAGTCTATGAAAATTGTAGGGTTGGTATTATAAGACATACTCGCTTCTCACATCAGTATTTCTAAAGGTCAAAGAGGGATCGATTAAGTTATAATGAGTGTTTCTTCACGTTCACGGCACAGAAGAAGGGTCAAACTACCACCAGGGTCATAAAACTACTGGAAATGCCCAAAACTCCTACGAAAGCCTTGTCAAATATGTGTACTTGGGTGACGGAATGTTTAGTAATACAGCCCTAGATCTCCCAGTGTTGTTTTCCTTTTCTTCTTCTTTTGACCTGTAATGCATGGCAGCTACAGTGAAAAGTAATAGTGAGAATAGCAAAAGGGCATAGAAAAGCAAAATCAGGGACAGAAAAGGACAGAAAAACACCTAAGTTCAGGGTGAAGTGTATAAGTGCGCACTGTTAAGTAACTAAGGGCCGCTTTCACAGTCACTTTGTTTGTTTTGATCGTTACCAATGGCGGCGATCGACGCTTAGTATTTCACGTGCAACTGGCCGATGGGATAGTGGCGGCTGTAGAGGAGGCAAGAGATGTTGAGAATAAGTGGTAACTAACCCCGCAGCCTCCACTACCCGATCAGCCAGTTTCACGTGGAAATACTATAGCGGCGACCACCACAATTGGTAACGATCAAAACAAACAAAATGACTGTGAAAGCGGCCTTAAATGCATGTTGTGAAGTATAAAAGTGTGGAGAAGGAGGACCTAAGAAGTGATACAAAGCATTACAGGACAAAAGAAGAAGAAGAAGGTCCACTACACTGGCCGGTGTTGCGAGAAATATCTCCCCGATGAAATGAGTCATTCTGCTGTCCACCATGCATGCGCGCAGTGGGAATACACAGCATTAAAAGTGTTAATTTGCCTGGATTTGTTCTTGTCTGTCCGCTTGTGATCTTTGTGAGCGTTGAGGGAAATAAGGAAACGGTAACCAAGTTGAACCTCTCCGCGAGCTATTTTGTGGCGGCAGCAGCGGTTAACGTTCAATAGGCATTGAAAAGTCAATCATGATATTAGTGATTTCATGATTTTTAACAGAAAGAGTTAGCAGATTATTTCATAACACAGAAAACTACCAGAAAAATATAGGTTTGTCCAACTGTCCCACGGCCGGTGACCGCGAGCGACCGCCCTTGCTTTAGCAGACGACACCACGTGGATCACAAGTGTATATTCACAACTGCCAGCCAATTGTAAGGCAGCTGCCTTCAACTGGGGCTTCAAAACGATCTGTTCTTACTTTCCATTTTCTGCCTATTAACAAGGTACGTATTTTGAGATAACAAGGGAGTAAAGTCGAAAAAATTGTGATAACAATTAAGGGAGTAAAGTTGGAAAAAGTCATTATTTTCCACGGGTCGGAACCAATAAGCGCTTTTACATGGATTTCAATACCTCGAATTTTGCGATCCTCGAGTTTAGCGCCATACCTTTGGAATGAAGCAAGCGCAAAACTCAAGAGGGTACTGTAGTTGTATTTACCTAGTTGTGACATATGGAAAAGAGCTACGCTTGCGCTGTCCCGTCTCCATATCCACTCTTATCCAATTTTTCCTTAAAGTCATGAATGTTTCTTGCACAAACCACCTCTTCCTCCAGTTTATTCCATAGCTCAATGCTTCTGTTTGGGAAGCTAAACCTTTTCACATCTCTCCTAAACGTGGTCGCCCTCAACTTCTTCCCATGTCCTCTCGTTTCTCTCTCGTTCCACACACTCAGGTCCTCTCTGTCTAAATGCTCCACTCCTCTCGACCCTATACACTGCTATCAGGTCTCTTTCTCCTCTCTCTAGGGTTGTGAGCCCCATGTCTTTCCTCATAAGTCTGATTTCTAAGTTCTGGTACCATCTTAGTTGCCACTCTCTGCACTCTTTCCAGCTTCCTTATGTTCTTTTTGTGAAGAGACCAGACCACTGCTGCATACTTTAACCTTGGCCTTATCATTGTAACTTATTTTCTTCATCATCTCCTCATCCAAGTACACAAATGCCGTCCATATGTTCCTCAGTTAATTCATAGTTTGTCCCGTTATCCTGTTGATGTGTTTGTCCGGTGACATGTTCTCTGAGACAGTCACTCTCAAATCTTTTTCCTCCACTCCTCTGTTTATTATCTCACTTCCCATTTTATAATCATATTCACATCTTCTACCACTCCTACCAAACTCCATTTTTTTACATTTCCCAAGGTTGAACTCCATCTGCCATGTACCACTCCACTCCCATATTTTATCCAGGTCCCTCTGCAATGCCTCACAGTCCTTAATTCACATTATTCACTCATCTCAATAGCTTTGCATCATCTGCAAACAAACTCACATAGCTGGACACTCCATCTACAATATCATTTATATAAACAGCAAACATTATTGGTGCCAACACCAAACCCAGCGGGACTCCACTCATCACTGGGCACCAGTTGGAAACCCTGTCCTTGATTATCGTCCTCATTTCTCTGTTAGTTAGGAAGTCCTACTTAATCAGTCCATCACCCACTCCACCCCTATTTTTAATTTTCCAAATTAGTCTTCTGTGCGGTACTTTATCGAATGCCTTTTTCAAATCCAGGTACACTCCATCTGCTCAACCTTCTCTCTCTTGTATTAAACATGTCACCCTTGAGTATTAACACAACAAGTTGGTGACATAAGATCTCCCTCTCCTGAATCCAAACTGGCAATCCGAGATAATTTTTTCACTTTCTAAGAAATCCGACCACCTGTTTTTAACCAGCCTCTTGCATATCTTTGCAACCACACTAGTGATTGATACTGATCTGTAATTTAATGGGTCCTCTCTCTTGCCTCCCCTAAAAATTGGCACTATGTTAGCTCTTTTCCAATCTTGTGGTACCTTTCCTTCACTCAGGGAGGCGCTCATTATGGAGTGCAGTTTCTTTGCAAGTTGCTTACTACATTCTTTCAAGATCCACCCTGATACTCCATCTGGCCCCATTACCTTTCTTACATCCAGCTAGCTTGTTCAAACTTTCCTTGACTTCCTGCACAATTAACTGTATCTCCTGCATAACCCTTCTTCTTTCCTGGCCCGGTGGTTGTACAAATTTGACTTCTTTTGTGAAAACTCTATGGAAGCTGTTATTCATCACCTCTGCCATCTCTGCTGGGTCCTCATATATAGTCTCATCCATTTTCAGCTTATCGATTGTTACTCTATTATTTAATTTGCAGTTCACATGTCTTTAGAATAGTTTGGGTTGGTCTTTACACTTGTCGATTATATCTTTTTCATATTTCCGTTTTTCTTCTCTTCTAATCTCTGTATATTCATTCCTTGCTTGTTTGAAATCGTTCCACGAGTTGATTCTTCTTCGTCTCCTCCATCCCTTCCAAGCTTCCTCCTTTTTCTTTCTAGCTGCCTCGCA
This sequence comes from Eriocheir sinensis, assembly GCF_024679095.1. Taxonomy (NCBI): domain Eukaryota; kingdom Metazoa; phylum Arthropoda; class Malacostraca; order Decapoda; family Varunidae; genus Eriocheir; species Eriocheir sinensis. The sequence goes on along the minus strand of NC_066540.1, from coordinate 5,365,507 downwards.
TCTTTTGTTAAACCACTCCTTTTCACCAACATCCCTTTTGGTTACCTAGGGGACATATCTATTTTTGGCTTCCTTGTATAGCTTTAAAAACTCCTCCCACTTATCCTGTGTATTCTTGGCTTTGTACAGCCCACTCCAATTTGCATTTTCAAAAAAAGTTCTCATGCTAACAAAGTCTGCCTTACAGTAGTTGCTTCTCCCAATTTTGTGCTTCTCTTTTCGGTCAATCGTTCTCTTTTCTGTTACTTCAAATTCCACAACCGCATGGTCACTCTTTGCTATTGGACAATCTACTTTAAGATTTTCTGTTATTTCCGGCTCCTTGTTAAATACCAGGTCTAGTCTTGATGCCTCGCCTTCTTTCCCGAATCTGGTTTGTTCCTTAATCCACTGAGTCAGCACATGTTCCATTGCCAGTTGCAGGAGTCTTCCTCCCCACGACTCTTCTGCTCCCTGCGTCTGCCAATCCTCCCATTCTACCTCCTTGCAGTTGAAATTACCCATTATAATTATTCTCTCACACTCTCTCAACATTCCATCCAGGCAACTCACCGTGTCTTGTATCATTTGTTCATATTCTCGGACCTTCCATGCACTTGTTCTTGGTGGCACACACCCTACTACATACTGCTTCCTTCAACACCCACAATTTTCACTTTCAATACCTCTGCCAAGCCTTCACCGTCAATCACCTCCTCCACCCTAATGCCTTTTTTAACCATCAACATGACACCTCCTCCCTGTTTTATCTTTGTCTCTCCTCCATATGTTGTTTGCACCTTCTCCAATCCCCACCAACTCAATTGGGTCACACAACTTAGTTTCCGCCAGCCCTACAATATCAGGTTCTTTGTCTCAAATAGTCATTAAACTCTATCCACGATGAAACTATTCCATTAATATTCGTATATGACACTTTTCACCCTTCATCCTTTTCTGTTAGATTCTTTCTCTCCTTCCTCTCGTCACTGTGAACCACTTCCTCACTTTCATATCCATTAGTCTCCAAAAAAAGTCCTTCTCTTCTTTTGATGTCCTCTCATTTAAATCACGAACCTCACCTCTAAGTTCATTCACCTATTTGTAGTCTACCAGGCACGAGCTAAGCTCTAATAGTCCCGTCTCCATATCTACATTCATCCAGCCTTTCTTTCATTTGTTGGACACTGCTCGCCTCCACCACCTCTTCTGTAAGCTGTTCCATGTAATAACGCTTCTATGTGGAAAACTATACTTTTTCAAGTCACTCAAACAGGTTCCTTTATTAAGTTTCTTTCCATGTCCTCTCAGCCCCTGCGTTCTTTCTTCTTTGTTCCAGTTTCGTCAAGTCCATCTCCTTCAATCTGTCTTCGTACATCATATTCGAGAGTTCTGGGACCATTTTAGTTGCACTTCTCTGTATCCTTTCCAACTTTCTGATATCTTTCTTTTTGTGAGGTGACCATACAACTGCAACATAATCAAGTTTTAGTTTTATCAATGTTGTTATTATTTTCTTCATCATTTCTTTGTTCATAAAATGGAATGATACCCTTATATTTTGCATCATCCTGTAGGTTTCTCCAAACAGCTTGTTTATGTGCTTTTCTGGGGATAGTGTGTCTTGCATCGCTACACCCAAATCTTTTTCTTCATGTACCACCTTTTAAGTTTTCTTCTCCCATCCTGTATTGGTCTTTTTTTTACTTTTTCCCATTTCCATAACATGGCATTTGTTTGCATTAACCCTTTCATTGCGCATGGTGCGGGACGCGGCTATCCCCTCAGGCGCAGTCGGGCAGCCCAATGGGGGGTCTCTTTTAAACTCTGTATCTCATAAACTATTCATCACAGTTAAAAACCAAAAACATCATTAGAAAGAGGAGGCTCAGATCTATAAGAGTTGGTTATGTATGCCTCTCCTGCGAACATGCACGCTCAGGGAGTGTTGAACGTGAACACTTACGTCAGTGCATGTGCGGTGATCAGCCATTTTGAGGCAACTGCGGATATCTCTCCTTGAGGTTATGGCAAGGTTGTATTGCCAACTGCAATATTTACAACTATTTGGTCAAAGAATCAGTCAGGTGATAGGTGAAACTATGCAAAAAATACCACTATATTGGACAAGAACTTCCACCAGTTACTCGTCCACAGATTTTCAGCACTGGGCTGATATGATTTTCCACCAAATTTAGTGGAGAACCCACTCAATTGGCAATCCTGTGCTGTGAGAAATAGTGTTGGAACACTTATACTTGGGAGACTTAAGTGCGGCTGGAGCTCGTAGCGAGCGTTTAGCACCATCAGCAAATGCGCCTAACGCTCACTGCGAGCGTTTAGCAATGAAAGGGTTAAATTCCATCTCCCATAACTGGCTCCCATCTATACACTATCCAGGTCTTTTGCAGCTCTTCACAGTCTTCCTCCGTCCTCACTTTTCCTATTAACTTTGTGTTTGTGTGTGTGTGTGTGTGTGTGTGTGTGTGTGTGTGTATTTACCTAGTTGTAGTTATACAGGGCCTGGGCTTATGCTCGTGTGGTCCCGTCTCAGTATCTGTCCAACTTTTCCTTAAAGCTTTGCACACTCTTCGCCGATAATACATCCTCACTTACAGTACCCTCTCGAGTTTCGCGCCTGCTTCATTCCGAAGGTATGGCGCTAAACTCAAGGATCGCGAAACTCGAGGTATTGAAATCCGGTTCCATGTCAACTGAACCAGTGCCACTTGCACCAGTACCACATGCACCAGTGCCAACTGAACCAGTAGACAACTGAACCAGTAGACAACTGAACCAGTGGTCTACTGAACCAGTGGTCAACTGAACCAGTAACCATTTGAACCAGCGACCATCCGAACCAGTGCAACTTGAACCAGTGCAAACTGAACCAGTACTACTTGAACCAGTACTATTTCAACCAGTGACCATCTGAACCAGTGGTCATCTGAACCAGTGGTCAACTGAACCAGTGGTCAACTGAACCAGTAGTCAAGTGAACCAGTGGTCATTTGAACCAGTGGTCATTTGAACCAGTAACCATCTGAACCAGTGTAAACTGAACCAGTACTACTTGAACCAGTACTATTTCAACCAGTGACCATCTGAACCAGTGGTCATCTGAACCAGTGCAACTTGAACCAGTGCAAACTGAACCAGTAGTACTTGAACCAGTACTATTTCAGCCAGTGACCGTGTAATACAATTTAACCCTTTTTCGAAGGCCGATGGTACTGTACTCCGTTGTGTAACCCTTTCATTACAGGTGTAACTCGTTTATGTTAGCATCCTCCCTGCACCAGCTTAAACCACGCATACTGAATTAAAACAACAAATTATCCTAGGCTTTGCATTGAATTAAAACAAGAAATAACCCTAGGCTTTGTACTGAATTAAAGCAAAAAATAACCCTAGGCTTTGTACTGAATTAAAGCAAAAAATAATCCTAGGCTTTGTATTGAATTAAAACAAGAAATAATCCTAGGCTTTGTACTGAATTAAAGCAAAAAATAACCCTAGGCTTTGTACTGAATTAAAACAAGAAATAACCCTAGGTTTGTACTTAATTAAAGCAGGAAATAATCCTAGGATTTGTACTGAATTTGTACTATTTCAGCCAGTGACCGTGTAATACAATTTAACCCTTTTTCGAAGGCCGATGGTACTGTGCTCCGTTGTGTAACCCTTTCATTACAGGTGTAACTCGTTTATGTTAGCATCCTCCCTGCACCAGCTTAAACCACGCGCTTATGCAAAGCCATTTTTATTTTGAGCTGGTCCCAGTCCTGCGACACGTGGAGTCGGGATGCTGTCGCGGACCTTTTTTTTTTTTAGTTTTATATTATATTTTTATTTAATTTTTTTTTATTTTTTTTTACCTTTTTCTTTTAGTTTTTTTTTTCTTTTCCTAGCTTATAACAGTTTTTATATTTCCTTTTCTTGTTTTATTTATTTTTATTTATTACTTTTTGTGAAATATTTTTCACTTTGTGTTTGTAAATGAAGTGTGACCATTTTAATGTAGGTTTCCGAAGGAAATAAAAATACAGTTGAGTCACAACAAATTCTGCTGAACTCGCACATATTTTATGGAATAAAAAATACTCTGAATTGTGAGTAAACTAATTATATCCAGATCTTGAAGAAAAATAAAGTTGAAGAAATATAAATAAAATGCAGTACCAGCTTAAACCACGCATACTGAATTAAAACAACAAATTATCCTAGGCTTTGCATTGAATTAAAACAAGAAATAACCCTAGGCTTTGTACTGAATTAAAGCAAAAAATAACCCTAGGCTTTGTACTGAATTAAAGCAAAAAATAATCCTAGGCTTTGTATTGAATTAAAACAAGAAATAAGCCTAGGCTTTGTACTGAATTAAAACAAGAAATAACCCTAGGTTAGTACTTATTTAAAGTAACTTGTCGGCTTCTTCACCATAAGATCTAACTTTAACTGCTAGTCTGTTTGCTAAAAGTACATATGTATTTCTTGGCCTCTCAAGATTGACAGCTTGGGCATTTTGCATTGTTAGCCTATGAACTGCAATGTCTTTTCTGATACCATTCATGAAAGACCACATTGTTGGATGAGAGCACATAAAAAGTGACTTGAGCGAATTATGAAACCCTTCCGTGCAATCATACATGACAATGTCTGCATAATCATTAGGTATCTCAAAGTTTCGAGACTGAGGAGGTGGTTGGATGTTCTCCTCTTTTTGGCGTGTTCGTCTAATACGTCGTTCAATGGCAGATTTAACTGGCATTCTTGCCAAGACATCATCGTTTAAGGGACCATCTGAACCTTTTTTTCGGGAAGAGTGTGCCAATTTTTTTAACACACGCGTCTGGCAATCCTGCCTGCGGCCCAGCGATACCAGCGTGAGGGATGAAAGAGTGAAGATGCTGGTTAACTCTTGCATAAGGGGTTTGGACAGTATAGGGATGAGCATGAGTAGAAAGTCGAGTGCAGCGGGGCCGCGGGAGGGGGGGAGGCATGCAGTTAGCAAGTTCAGAAGAGCAGTCAGCGTGGAAATATCGATAGAAGATAGAAAGAGAGGCAACATTCGGTGAATTTAAGAGGTAGAAGACTATCAGTATGAGGAGGAGAGCTGATGAGACGAAGAGCCTTTGCCTCCACTCTGTCCAGAAGAGCTGTGTGGTGGAGCCCCCCACACATGAGATGCATACTCCATCTGAGGCGGACAAGGCCCTGTATATGGACAGCAACTGTGCAGGGGAGAAGAACTGGCGGAGACGGTACAGAACGCCCAGCCTCGAGGAAGCTGATTTAGTAAGAGATGAGATATGAAGTTTCCAGTTGAGATTTTGAGTTAAGGATAGACCGAGGATGTTTAGTGTTGAGGAAGGTGATAGCTGGGTGTTGTCAAAGAATAGGGATAGTTGTTTGGAAGATTGTGTCGAGTGGATAGGTGGAGAAACTATGTTTTTGAGGCGTTGAAGGACACCAGGTTCTTCTTGCCCCAATCGAAATAATAGTAAGGTCTGAGGCTAAGCGTTCTGCAGCCTCCAGCCTTGAGTCGTTAAGTTCCTGAAGGGTGGGTCTTCTATTAAAGAAGTTGAATAATGCAGAGTGGAATCATCGGTGAGGAATGGATAGGACAGTTCGTTTTGGAAAGAAGATCATCAATGAAGAACAGAAAAGAGTGGGAGATAGGACAGAACCCTGTGGGACACCACTGTTAATAGATTTAGGGAAGAACAGTGACCGTCTACCACGGCAGAAATAGAACGGTCAGAAAGGAAACTGGAGATAAAGGTACAGAGAAGGATAGAGACCGTAGGAGGGTAGTTTAGAAAGCAAAGATTTGTGCCAGACCCTATCAAAAGCTTTTGATATGTCCAGCGCAATAGCAAAAGTTTCACCGAAACGGCTAAGAGAGGATGACCAAGAGTCAGTTAAGAAGGCTAGGAGATCACCAGTAGAACGCCCCTTGCGGAACCCATACTGGCGATCAGATAGAAGGTCAGAAGTGGAAAGGTGCTTTTGAATCTTACGGTTAAGGATTGATTCAAAAGCACGGTCACTGGCTGAAATAGTACAAATTCAGTACAAATCCTAGGATTGTTTCCTGCTTTAATTAAGTACAAACCTAGGGTTATTTCTTGTTTTAATTCAGTACAAAGCCTAGGCTTATTTCTTGTTTTAATTCAATACAAAGCCTAGGATTATTTTTTGCTTTAATTCAGTACAAAGCCTAGGGTTATTTTTTGCTTTAATTCAGTACAAAGCCTAGGATTATTTCTTGTTTTAATTCAATGCAAAGCCTAGGATAATTTGTTGTTTTAATTCAGTATGCGTGGTTTAAGCTGGTGCAGGAGGATGCTAACATAAACGAGTTACACCTGTAATGAAAGGGTTACACGAGTACAGTACCATCGGCCTTGAAAAAGGGTTAAATTGTATTACACGGTCACTGGCTGAAATAGTACTGGTTCAAGTACTACTGGTTCAGTTTGCACTGGTTCAAGTTGCACTGGTTCAGATGACCACTGGTTCAGATGGTCACTGGTTGAATTAGTACTGGTTCAAGTACTACTGGTTCAGTTTGCACTGGTTCAAGTTGCACTGGTTCAGATGACCACTGGTTCAGATGGTCACTGGTTGAATTAGTACTGGTTCAAGTAGTAGTACTGGTTCAGTTTGCACTGGTTCAAGTAGCACTGGTTCAGATGACCACTGGTTCAGATGGTCACTGGTTGAAATAGTACTGGTTCAAGTAGTACTGGTTCAGTTTACACTGGTTCAGATGGTTACTGGTTCAAATGACCACTGGTTCAAATGACCACTGGTTCACTTGACAACTGGTTCAGTTGACCACTGGTTCAGTTGACCACTGGTTCAGTTGACCACTGGTTCAGTTGGCACTGGTGCATGTGGTACTGGTGCAAGTGGCACTGGTTCAGTTGACCGGCAACCAAAAGCGCTTATTGGTTCCGACCCGTGGAAAATAATGACTTTTTTCGACTTTACTCCCTTGTTATCTCAAAATACGTACCTTGTTAATAGGCAGAAAATGGGAAGTAAGAACAGTTCGTTTTTAAGCCCTAGTTGAAGGCGGCTGCGTTACAATTGGCTGGCAGTTCTGAATACACGCTTGTGATCCATGTGGTGTCATCTGCTAAAGTAAGGGCGGTCGCTCACGGTCACCCGTGGAACAGTTGGACAAACCTATATTTTTCTGGTAGTTTTCAGTGTGTTATAAAATAATCTGCTAACTCTTTCTATTGAAAATCATGAAATCACTAATTGCACGGAAGGGTTTCATAATTCGCTCAAGTCACTTTTTATGTGCTCTCATCCAACAATGTGGTCTTTCATGAATGGTATCAGAAAAGACATTGCAGTTCATAGGCTAACAGTGCAAAATGCCCAAGCTGTCAATCTTGAGAGGCCAAGAAATAGATATGTACTTTTAGCAAACAGACTAGCAGTTAAAGTTAGATCTTATGGTGAAGAAGCCGACAAGTTACGATATTTGAGAGCAATTGCCCACATGCAAGTTGTTGGGTAGAAAATAAGATTTAGTGCTGTGCAACTATATACAGTACTTACCTTGTTACCATAGAGTAACCAAACGTTATACTGCATTTTATTTATATTTCTTCAACTTTATTTTTCTTCAAGATCTGGATATAATTAGTTTACTCACAATTCAGAGTATTTTTTATTCCATAAAATATGTGCGAGTTCAGCAGAATTTGTTGTGACTCAACTGTATTTTTATTTCCTTCGGAAACCTACATTAAAATGGTCACACTTCATTTACAAACACAAAGTGAAAAATATTTCACAAAAAGTAATAAATAAAAATAAATAAAACAAGAAAAGGAAATATAAAACTGTTATAAGCTAGAAAAGAAAAAAAACTAAAATAAAAAGTAAAAAAAATAAATAAATAAATAAAATATAATGTATGATTGCACGGAAGGGTTTCATAATTCGCTCAAGTCACTTTTATGTGCTCTCATCCAACAATGTGGTCTTTCATGAATGGTATCAGAAAAGACATTGCAGTTCATAGGCTAACAATGCAAAATGCCCAAGCTGTCAATCTTGAGAGGCCAAGAAATACATATGTACTTTTAGCAAACAGACTAGCAGTTAAAGTTAGATCTTATGGTGAAGAAGCCGACAAGTTACTTTAAATAAGTACTAACCTAGGGTTATTTCTTGTTTTAATTCAGTACAAAGCCTATGCTTATTTCTTGTTTTAATTCAATACAAAGCCTAGGATTATTTTTTTGCTTTAATTCAGTACAAAGCCTAGGGTTATTTTTGCTTTAATTCAGTACAAAGCCTAGGGTTATTTCTTGTTTTTATTCAATGCAAAGCCTAGGATAATTTGTTGTTTTAATTCAGTATGCGTGGTTTAAGCTGGTACTGCATTTTATTTATATTACTACAAGTAGAAATTTCTTCAAGATCTGAATATACTTAGTTTACTTACAAATCAGAGTATTTTTATTCCATAAAATATGTGAGTTCAGCAGAATTTGTTGTGACTCAACTGTATTTTTATTTCCTTCGGAAACCTACATTAAAATGGTCACACTTCATTTACAAACACAAAGTGAAAATATTTCACAAAAGTAATAAATAAAAATAAATAAAACAAGAAAAGGAAATATAAAAACTGTTATAAGCTAGGAAAAGAAAAAAAACTAAAAGAAAAGGTAAAAAAAATAAAAAAATTAAATAAAATATAATATAAAACTAAAAAAAAAAGGTCATGACAGCATCCCGACTCACGTGTACGCAGGACTGGGACCAGCTCAAAATAAAATGGCTTTGCATAAGCGCGTGGTTTAGCTGGTGCAGGAGGATGCTAACATAAACGAGTTACACCTGTAATGAAAGGGTTACACAACGGAGCACAGTACCATCGGCCTTGAAAAAGGGTTAAATTGTATTACACGGTCACTGGCTGAAATAGTACAAATTCAGTACAAATCCTAGGATTATTTCCTGCTTTAATTAAGTACAAACCTAGGGTTATTTCTTGTTTTAATTCAGTACAAAGCCTAGGGTTATTTTTTGCTTTAATTCAGTACAAAGCCTAGGATTATTTCTTGTTTTAATTCAATACAAAGCCTAGGATTATTTTTTGCTTTAATTCAGTACAAAGCCTAGGGTTATTTTTTGCTTTAATTCAGTACAAAGCCTAGGGTTATTTCTTGTTTTAATTCAATGCAAAGCCTAGGATAATTTGTTGTTTTAATTCAGTATGCGTGGTTTAAGCTGGTGCAGGGAGGATGCTAACATAAACGAGTTACACCTGTAATGAAAGGGTTACACAACGGAGCACAGTACCATCGGCCTTCGAAAAAGGGTTAAATTGTATTTTTTTTTTTTTTTTTTTTTTTTTTTTTTTTTTTTACAGCAAAGGAGACAGCTCAAGGGCACAAAAAAGTAAACATTAATAAAAAAAAAAGCCCGCTACCGCTGCTCTAAAAAGAATCCAAAGAGGTGGCGAAAGATAAGTCAGTTTGGAGGAGGTGTCCTGATACCCTCCTCTTGAAAGAGTTCAAGTCGTAGGCAGGAGGAAATACAGATGAAGGAAGATTGTTCCAGAGTTTACCAGCGTGAGGGATGAAAGAGTGAAGATGCTGGTTAACTCTTGCATAAGGGGTTTGGACAGTATAGGGATGAGCATGAGTAGAAAGTCAGTGCAGCGGGGCCCAAGGGAGGGGGAGGCATGCAGTTAGCAAGTTCAGAAGAGCAGTCAGCATGAGAATATCGATTGAAGATAGAGATGCAACATTGCGCAGAATTTAAGAGGTAGAAGACTATCAGTATGAGGAGGAGAGCTGATGAGACGAGCCTTTGCCTCCACTCTGTCCAGAAGAGCTGTGTGGTGGAGCCCCCACACATGAGATGCATACTCCATACGAGGGCAGACAAGGCCCCTGTATATGGACAGCAACTGTGCAGGGGAGAAGAACTGGCGGAGGCGGTACAGAGCCCAGCCTCGAGGGAAGCTGATTTAGTAAGAGATGAGATATGAAGTTTCCAGTTGAGATTTTGAGTTAAGGATAGACCGAGGATGTTTAGTGTTGAGGAAGGTGATAGCTGGGTGTTGTCAAAGAATAGGGGATAGTTGTATGGAAGATTGTGTCGAGTGGATAGGTGGATAAACTGTGTTTTTGAGGCGTTGAAGGACACCAGGTTCTTCTTGCCCCAATCGGAAATAATAGTAAGGTCTGAGGCTAAGCGTTCTGCAGCCTCCAGCCTTGAGTCGTTAAGTTCCTGAAGGGTGGGTCTTCTATTAAAAGAAGTTGAATAATGCAGAGTGGAATCATCGGCGTAGGAATGGATAGGACAGTTCGTTTTGGAAAGAAGATCATCAATGAAGAACAGAAAAAGAGTGGGAGATAGGACAGAACCCTGTGGGACACCACTGTTAATAGATTTAGGGGAAGAACAGTGACCGTCTACCACGGCAGAAATAGAACGGTCAGAAAGGAAACTGGAGATAAAGGTACAGAGAGAAGGATAGAGACCGTAGGAGGGTAGTTTAGAAAGCAAAGATTTGTGCCAGACCCTATCAAAAGCTTTTGATATGTCCAGCGCAATAGCAAAAGTTTCACCGAAACGGCTAAGAGAGGATGACCAAGAGTCAGTTAAGAAGGCTAGGAGATCACCAGTAGAACGCCCCTTGCGGAACCCATACTGGCGATCAGATAGAAGGTCAGAAGTGGAAAGGTGCTTTTGAATCTTACGGTTAAGGATTGATTCAAAAGCACGGTCACTGGCTGAAATAGTACAAATTCAGTACAAATCCTAGGATTGTTTCCTGCTTTAATTAAGTACAAACCTAGGGTTATTTCTTGTTTTAATTCAGTACAAAGCCTAGGCTTATTTCTTGTTTTAATTCAATACAAAGCCTAGGATTATTTTTTGCTTTAATTCAGTACAAAGCCTAGGGTTATTTTTTGCTTTAATTCAGTACAAAGCCTAGGATTATTTCTTGTTTTAATTCAATGCAAAGCCTAGGATAATTTGTTGTTTTAATTCAGTATGCGTGGTTTAAGCTGGTGCAGGGAGGATGCTAACATAAACGAGTTACACCTGTAATGAAAGGGTTACACAACGGAGTACAGTACCATCGGCCTTCGAAAAAGGGTTAAATTGTATTACACGGTCACTGGCTGAAATAGTACTGGTTCAAGTACTACTGGTTCAGTTTGCACTGGTTCAAGTTGCACTGGTTCAGATGACCACTGGTTCAGATGGTCACTGGTTGAATTAGTACTGGTTCAAGTACTACTGGTTCAGTTTGCACTGGTTCAAGTTGCACTGGTTCAGATGACCACTGGTTCAGATGGTCACTGGTTGAATTAGTACTGGTTCAAGTAGTAGTACTGGTTCAGTTTGCACTGGTTCAAGTAGCACTGGTTCAGATGACCACTGGTTCAGATGGTCACTGGTTGAAATAGTACTGGTTCAAGTAGTACTGGTTCAGTTTACACTGGTTCAGATGGTTACTGGTTCAAATGACCACTGGTTCAAATGACCACTGGTTCACTTGACAACTGGTTCAGTTGACCACTGGTTCAGTTGACCACTGGTTCAGTTGGCACTGGTGCATGTGGTACTGGTGCAAGTGGCACTGGTTCAGTTGACCGGCAACCAAAAGCGCTTATTGGTTCCGACCCGTGGAAAATAATGACTTTTTTCGACTTTGCTCCCTTGTTATCTCAAAATACGTACCTTGTTAATAGGCAGAAAATGGGAAGTAAGAACAGTTCGTTTTTAAGCCCTAGTTGAAGGCGGCTGCGTTACAATTGGCTGGCAGTTCTGAATACACGCTTGTGATCCATGTGGTGTCATCTGCTAAAGTAAGGGCGGTCGCTCACGGTCACCCGTGGAACAGTTGGACAAACCTATATTTTTCTGGTAGTTTTCAGTGTGTTATAAAATAATCTGCTAACTCTTTCTATTGAAAATCATGAAATCACTAATATAACAATTGACTTTTCAATGCCTATTGAACGTAAACCACTGCCGCTACCACAAAATAGCTCGCGGAGAGGTTCAACTTGTTTACTGTTTCCATATTTCCCTCACCGCTCACAAAGATCACAAGCGGACAGACTAGAACAAAACCAGGCAAATTAATACTTTTAATGCTGTGTATTCCCACAGCGCACATGCATGGTGGACAGCAGAATGACTAATTTCACCGGCCAGTGTAGTGGACCTTCTTCTTCTTCTTTTGACCTGTAACGCTTTGTATCGCTTCTTAGATCCTCTTTCTCTACACTTTCACACTTCACAACATGCACTTAGGGTTGCTTTCACAGTCATTTTGTTAGTTTTGGTTGTTACCAATGTCAGCAGTCGCTGCTATAGTATTTCTACGTGAAACTGGCCGATGGGGTGGTGGCGGCTGTGGGGTTAGTCTAGCCCCGCACTTACCAAACACTCTCAACATCTCTCGCTTCGTCTGCAGCCGCCACTACCCCATCGGCCAGTTTCACGTGACATACTAAGCGGCGATCACCGCCAGTGGTAACGATCAAAACAAACAAAGTGACTGAAAGCAGTCCTCCCGAAATTGACCTCTCTTTCGGCCATCTCTTTTGATTCTTTTTTGTAGGAGCAGCGAGTAGCGGGCTTTTTTTATTATTGTTTCCTTTTCTTGTGCCCATGAGCTGTCCCCTTTATTGTAAAAAAAAAAAAAAAAAAAAACTCCAGTGTGCACTTATACACTTCACCCTGAACTTAGGTGTATTTCTGTCCTTTTCTTTCCCTGAGTTTGCTTTTCTATGCCCCTTTGCTATTTTCACCTACTTTTCACCGTCGCTGCCATGCATTACAGGTCAAAAGAAGAAGAAGAAGAAAAGGAAAACAACACCGGGAGATCTACAATTTTCATAAACTTGATAAAAAGATTTTTGGACTGTGGTTCCCCAGCACAGGGTGTTCTCTTATCTTGTTAATCAAGTAGTAAGCAAAGCAGCTCTGCCAGTCCATTTTATGAGTCTCTTGGTGGGCCATCTTCCACTGCTCCTCACTCCTCAGCCACTGCCGTCGTCTGTTTGTTTACATGCAGCCGTTCGGTACCCACGTACCCACGCTCGTACTCACATCCATTTTCCATTCATAAGGACAACCAACAACTCGCTCCCGGTTGGGCATACGGGCAACTGCGGTTGCCCATAGCCCCAATGGTTGGACACCGCCTTTTAAGGCAGCATGCATGACGCCAATGGTAGATAGACGTGACACGTACATGTCAAAGCAACGCGAAACTTGTGGCGGTAATGCACGAAGCTCGTGATGGTAAGAATTTAGGACTAAGCGCTAAACTCGAGGATCGCGAAACTCGGATAGCGCGAAACTCGAGAGGGTACTGTAGTCTGTTTCGAACCTCTGTATTTCTTTGCAGGAAGCTATATTTCCTTATGTCTCTCAAGCATCTTCCTTTCCTCAATTTATTACTGTGTCCTCTTGTGTTCCTGGTGTTCATTCCTTCTTTTAGTAGTAACTCCTCATTATCTACTTCTTCCATTTTGCTCAGTAATTCATAAACTTGTATTAGGTCTCCCCTTTCTCTTCTTTGTTCTACAGTACCCTCTTGAATTTCGCGCTTGCTTCATTCAGAAGGTGTAGCGGTAAACTCGAGGATCGCGAAACTTGAGGTATTGAAATACATGAAAAAGCGCTTATTGGTTCCGGCCCGTGGAAAAAAAAACTTTATTTTTCAACTTAACTCCCTTGTTACCACAATTTTTTTCAACTTTACTCTCTTTCTACCCCAAAATACGTACCTTGGTAATATGCAGAAAATGGGATGTGAGAACAGGTCGTTCTGAAGCCGCAGTTGAAGGTGGCTGTCTACAATTGGCTGGCAGTTCTGAATACATGCTTGTGATCCACGTGATGTCGTCCGCTTATGTAAGGTGGTTGCTCGCGGTCGCCCGTGGGACAGTTGGACAAACCTATAGCTTCTGGAAGTTTTCTGTGTGTTATGGAATAATCTGCTAACTCTCTCTGTTATATATCATTAAATCACTAACATCATGATTGACTTTTCAATGCCTGTTGAACGTAAACTGCCGCCGCAATCGCAAAATAGCTCGCAGAGAGGTTCAACTTGCTTACTGCTTCCATATTTCCCTCACCGCTCACAAAGACCACAAGTGGTCAAAAAAGAACAAATCCAGGCAAATTAACACTTTTAATGCTGTGTATTCCCACAGCACACATGAGTGGTGGAAAGCAGAATGACTAATTTCAGCGGGAAAATATTTCTTGCAACACCGGCGAGTGTATAGTGGACCTTCTTCTTCTTTTGACCTGTAATGCTTTGTAATGCTTCTTAGGTCCTCCTTCTCCACACTTTTATACTTCACAACATGCACTTAGGGCTGCTTTCACAGTCATTTTGTTTGTATTGATCGTTACCAAGGGCGGCGATCGCCGCTCTAGTATTTCCACGTGAAACTGGCCGATGGGTAGTGATGTGATGTGATGGTGTCGGAGGTATTGCCTTTACAACGGCACCTCATGGGGGCTGTGGGGTTAGCCTCGCCCCGCACCTTACCACACACTCTCAACACCTGTCGCTTTCTCTGCAGCCACCACTACCAATTTCACGTGGAAAACTATAGCGTCGATCGCCGCCATTGGTAACGATCAAAACAAACAGTGACTGTGATAGCGGCCCTTATTTACTTCACAGTGCGCACTTATACACTTCACCCTGAACTTAGGTATTTTTCTGTTCTTTTCTTTCCCTGATTTTGGTTTTCTATGCCCTTTTGGTATTTTTCAGTTACTTTTCACAGTCGCTGCCATGCATTACAGGTCAAAAGAAGAAGAAGAGGAAAACATCACTGGGAGATCTACAATTTTCATAGACTCGAGAAAAAAGTTATTTGGGCTGTGGTTCCCCAGCACAGGGTGTTCTCTTATCTTGTTAATCAAGTAGTAAGCAAAGCAGCTCTGCCAGTCCATTTTACAAGTCTCTTGGTGGGCCATCTTCCACTGCTCCTCACTCCTCAGCCACTGCCGTCATCTGTTTGTTTACATACAGCCGTTCGGCACCCACGTACCCACGCTCGTACTCACAACCGTTTTCTATTTATACGGACAACCAACAACTCGCTCCCGGTTGGGCATATGGGCAACCGCGGTTGCCCATAGCCCCAATGGTTGGACACCGACTTTTAAGGCAGCACGCATGACGCCGACGGTAGGTAGACGTGACCCGTACATGTCAAAGGAGCGCGAAACTCGTGGCGGTAATGCGCGAAAGTTGTGATGGTAAGAATTTAGGACTAAGCGCAAAACTTGAGGATCGTGAAACTCGGATAGCGCTAAACTCGAGAGGGTACTGTAGTGTTAGTAGGTCCATTTCCTTTAATCTTTCTTCATATGTCAATCCCTCCTGCTCTGGAACCATTTTTGTTGCCATCCTTTGTATTTTTTCTAGTTTCTTTATGTGTTTCTCTGCATATTCCAATTTTGGTCTAATCATAGTGGTAATTAAATTTTTCATCATATCCCTATCCATGTAGTGGAATGCTAATCCTATATATCACACCATATTATACGTATCACCGAATATCCGATTAACATGACTCTCGGGCTGTTTATTATCTTGTATTGTCACTCCCAGATCTCTCTTCGTGAACTTTCTTTAGTATTTCTCCATCTCCCATTTTATATGTCCATTTTGGTCTCCCTTCACTCTTACCCATTTCCATTACATGACATTTCTTCACATTGAACTCCATCTCCCATTCCATACTCCATTTCCAAATCAAGTTCAGGTTTTCTTGCAGAATTTCACAGTCTTTACTGTTTCTTATGTGTCTTAGCAGTTTTGCATCATCTGCAAACAGGCTCATACAACTGTTAACTCCCTCTGGCATATCATTTACATATACAGGTAACTCTCGATTTATGCGAGTATTGTGTCCTTGAAGAAGTCACGCAAATCAAAAACAATGTAAATCAAACAAGAGGTAGGTTTGTACCTTTATTGCCTACTGTATCACTCTGACTCCTCTCCCTCTCGTGGTTCCTCCTCTGGCTGCCCTTCCCCTCGTGGTAGCATAGCAGCGAGAGTGTTGTTGTTGTTGAGCAGCGTGGCAGTGTGGGTACTGTATTGTTGTTCAAGTGGCGCATGGGAAGAACTGAGCTCAGCCGTGTGGCCGCGGGGCCGTGTGAGTCCAGTTGCGTGAGACATCTGGTGGCCACTCCATAAAATATTGCATATAAGTGAAAAAATGTGTAAATTAAACATTTATTTGGATTTTGGACCCCGCTTTATTTAAAAAACGCGTAAATCAAACTTGCGCAAATCGAGAGTTACCTGTACTAGGAAAAGTACTGGGGCAAATACCAATCCCTGAAGCACTCTACTCTCTACAATTCTCCATTCTGATTTTATGCCCTTTACCACTGTTCTCATCTCTCTTCCCCTTAAGTAGCTTTCCATCCAGTTCTTCATTTTCCCTTTCAATCCTCCTTTATTTTCCATTTTCCATAGCAGTCTTGTATGTGGAACTTTGTCAAACGCCTTCTTTAGGTCCAAGTAAACACAATCAACCCATCCGTCCCTTTCCTGTATTTTGTCTGTCACTCTTGAGTAAAAGCTCAGTAAGTTTGTTACACATGAGCGCCCTTTTCTGAATTCATATTGTTTACATGTGATTATATTATGCTCTTCTAAAAATCTCGTCCATTGTTTCTTTATCACTTTCTCACATATTTTACATACTACACTGGTCAATGATACAGGTCTGTAGGTAGTTCAGGGGTTCTTCCTTCCTTCCACTTTTGTATATGGGGACCACTTCGGCCCTCCGCCACTCCTTTGGCACTACACCAGTTGTTAATGAGCATTTAATGATATCATATATATACTGGTCCAACCAGCTCATTTCTGCATTCTTTCAATATATAACCTGAGACTCCATCCAGTCCTACTGCTTTCCTCTGTTCCAGCTCCCCCATCATTTTATATATCTCCTCTTTATTTACTGTGACTTCTTCCACATGAACATTTATCTTGTTTTCTTGTGGTTCGTTGAATTCTGACTCTTTTGTAAAAACTTGCTGGAACTTTTTGTTTAGTAGCTCAGTCATGTCTTTTGGATCTTCAATTATCACATTCCCGTCACTCTACCTTTCTATTGTTTCCCTTGGTTCGATCTTTCCAGTTATGAATCTATAAAACAGTTTCGGTTGTTCCTTGCACTTTTCCACAATATCCTTTTCATATCCCTTCTCTTCTTCCCTCCTTATTTTCACGTATTCATATCTCGCTACCTTAAAATCTTCTTTATTCCTTTGGTTTTTATTTCTTTTCAGTCTTTTCCATGCTTTGTCTCTTATTTCTTTTGTGCACATTTTGCATTAAAGCAGTCCTTTTTTCCTTTTTCTTTAGGTCTGTATTCTGGTACAAATTTCATAACTCCTGATTTATACGCCTCCATGAAAATATTGTACTTTTCTTGCACTTCATTTGTTCCCTTTAACTCATCCCAGTCCAGCTTTCCATAATATTTCCTGAGATTTTCCACATCTGCCTTCCTTTAGTTTAACCTGTTTCTTTTATATGATTCGTTCCCTGCACTTCCTTCCTCCTCTGTTTCCATCTCTATTGTCACGTGGTCACTCTTATCTAGGGGGCATCCATATCTTAATTCATTTATCAAGAGCATTCCCTTTGTTAACACCAAGTCCAGTCATGCCGGTTCATCTTCACCTCTATATCTTGTGTTTTCCTCCACCCATTGCATCATCAAGTTTTCCATCGTCAATCTTAAAAATCTTTCCCCCCATGCTGTTTCACTACCTCCTCTTTCAAACATCTCCCAATTTACTTCCTTACAGTTAAAATCACTAACTAATAGGACTCTTTTGTTCGCTTTGAGTAGTCTACTTAAACTCTGGGTGGTATCTTCAATCATGGTCTCATATTCTTCTTTACTCCAAAAGTTGGTTCTTGGTGGTACATACGTTGCTATAATCGTCATCCTTGTGTGTGTGTGTGTGTGTGTGTGTGTGTGTGTGTGTGTGTGTTTACCTAGTTGTGACATACGGGAAAAGAGCTACGCTCGCACTGTCCCATCTCCATATCCTCTCTTATCCAACTTTTCCTTAAAATCATGAATGTTTCTTGCACAAACCACCTCCTCCTCCAGTCTATTCCATAGCTCAATGCTTCTATTTGGGAAGCTAAACTTTTTCACATCTCGCCTGCACGTGGTCACCCTCGACTTCTTTCCATGTCCTCTCGTTTCTCTCTCGTTCCACACACACAGGTCCTCTCTGTCCAGATTCTCCACCCCACTCGCCACCCTGTAGACCGCTATCAGGTCTCCTCTCTCTCTTCTTCTCTCCAGGGTTGTGAGCCCCATGCTATTGAGTCTCTCCTCATACGTCCGATCCCTAAAATCGGGTAGCATCTTAGTTACCACTCTGCACTCTTTCCAGCTTTCTTATGTTCTTTTTGTGAGGAGACCAGACCACCGTTACATACTCCAACCTTGGCCTTATCATTGTAACTATTATTTTCTTCATCATCTCCTCATCCAAATACACAAATGCCGTGCAGCAAATTTATACTTTGTCCCGTTATCCTGTTGATGTGTTTGTCTGGTGACATGTTCCGTGAGATAGTCACTCCCAAATCTTTTTCTTCCGTTCCTCTGCATATTATCTCACTTCCCATCTTATAATCATATTCACATCTTTTACCGCTCCTATCAAACTCTATTTTTTTACATTTCCCAAGGTTGAACTCCATCTGCCATGTACCACTCCACTCCCATATTTTATCCAGGTCCCTCTGCAATGCCTCACAGTCCTTCACGTCATTCACTCGTCTCAATAGCTTTGCATCATCTGCAAACAAACTCACATAGCTTGTCACTCCGTCCACCATATCATTTATATAAACAGCAAACATTATTGGCGCCAGCACCGAACCTTGTGGGACCCCACTTATCACAGGGCACCAGTTGGAAACCCTGTCCCTGATTATCGTCCTCATTTCCCTATTAGTTAGGAAGTCCTCCAGCCACTTAATCAGTCCATCACCTACTGTGTGTGTAATTCATTAAGGCCTAATTATGAGCTGGACTTGTCAATGCCAGCAAGTACCCTCTCGATTAGAGCTAGGCTCATTATAGTCAATCTCTGGGTACTGCTATGACCTTCACACACCACACACCCCATCCCCCTTGCTGAAGGGGGAACAGTAACCACTCCTTGTCAGTGGAAAAACTTCAGCCTGAGTGGGGCTCAAACCTCTGCCTGCCAGATCAGAGTCTGACTGGGCAGTCATAATCCACAGGGCAATCAGAGAGGTGGGGGTAGGGGTGGGGGTGGTCCTGAGAATGTGTCTATGTGTCTATGTGTCTTCGAATCAACTGATGTTTATTTTATGCTCCCATGAATTGGTCAAAAGCAGAACTGAACAGACAGCAGAAGCCTCAGGGCTACATGCTGACCATCACAAGTATTTAAGTTTATTTTGTAACCAAAATCAGTTGGTAAAAATTATATTTGAATGAAACAAAAAACAAGGAAAAAATAACTCAGCCTCTCATAATTTCAATCTACGTAGCCAAAACATAGGAGTTAAGTATCCACAAACAGGGATGCAGAGATAGATCATTTGGAAGGAAAAGTTTTGATAAAAATACAGAGAGAAGGATAGAATTCGTAGAAATGTGGTTTATAAGGAAAGATTTGTGCGAGCCTCAGTAATGAGTCATACAGTGATATTTCATTGACTCTTTCTATGTTCTTACAGTCATGGCAGTCCACTATGTACTCCATGGTGGTGTTTGGGGCCACCATGGTGGTCATCTTCTGGGCCAGCGTCTTCCTCTACACCTCCTTCTACTTCACCTTCATGCCGGAGGAGTCCATCACATGGCCCATTCACTTCCAATTCAGGTGTGTTCCTTCTTGCTACCTTGTATTGATTTGCTGTGAAAAGTTTTCAGATGTCCCTTATCATCATGAGGATTAGGAGACAAATAGATAAGTGGACTGATATTGGTTATTTTATGCATGAAGCAAAGTAGCTAAGTTTGCTCCATGACTGATTATGATGATTGTCACCCTCCTTCCCTCTCATATCTGCCAGGTTTTTCTGGGTTACCGGCTGTCCCCTAGACCTACCCAGCCTAAATATGTATCACTTTAACCTAAACAAGGGAGGATAAGGGCAACAGAAAAAGGAACTGACCATCCTACTCCCTGCCCTTCACATAGATGACACTCTGTGCCTTATGCTTCTGAGAATATAGGACAACACCTTTACATCTTAGGCTCTTCTTTATTTCTCCTTACATCTCTGTCTCAAAGATTTTATCTTGCCCCCATGGAGCAGTGGTCAGCGTGCCTGGCTACGACTCCTGGGGCCCAGGTTCAAATCCTGGCCTGAGCAGTCAGCGTGCAGCTCACCCAACTGCTTATCCTCCCTTTATGGCTAGTCAATAAATGGGTACTTGGGGAAACCTGGGGAAGGTAAACTGTGGCAATCCTAGATTTCACATCGGCCCATGTCCTGAGGTACAGTAAACCCTCGATATGACGGACTAATTGGGGGGGAACGTAGTCCGTTAATGCTGAAAGTCCGTTGTGAGCGGCAGAGAAAAAAAAACGTAAAACAATCCTAACGAACATAATATATATATATATATATATATATATATATATATATATATATATATATATATATATATATATATATATATATATTTAAATATATATATACAGGTAACTCAATTTACGCGAGTATTGTGTCCTTGAAGAGGTCGCGTAAATCAAAAACAATGTAAATCAAACAAGAGGTAGGTTTCTATCGAAAAATAAATATTCACATCATTCAGTGGAGAGAGAGAATATCCATATCACCGAGATATCCACTCAGGCACTCAGTCGCAGCCTCACTCGTGTGAGGAAGAAATGAGGGACACCATGAGCGAGTGGCTAGTATTGGTACCTGTACCGAGCAGTCTGGTACCAGTACCATACCATAGCTGGTACCGTTAGTACCGGTACTGGTACCGGTTCCTGCACACCCTTATTGTTGAGTAGCGTGGCAGCGTGGGTGCTGTATTGTTGTTCAAGTGGTGCGCAGGAAGAACTGAGCTCAGCTGTGTGGCCGTGGCGCCGCGTGAGTCCAGTTGCGTGAGACATCTGGTGGCCACTCCATAAAATATCGCGTATAAATGGAAAAAACGTGTAAATTAAACATTTATTTGGATTTTGGACACTGCGTTATTTAAAAAAAACGTGTAAACCAAACTCACGTAAATCGCGAGCTACCTGTACACAGGTAACTCGATTTACGCGAGTTTGGTTTACATGTTTTTTAAATAACGCGGGATCCAAAATCAAAATAAATGTTTAATTTACACGTTTTTTCACTTATACGTGATATTTTGTGGAGTGGCCACCAGATGTCTCACGCAATTGGACTCATACGGCGCTGCGGCCACACAGCTGAGCTCAGTTTTTCCCGCGCGCCACATGAACAACAATAGAGTACCCACGCTGCCACGTTACTCAACAATAGGGGTGGGCAGGTATAAGTAGTAGTACCGGTACTAACGGTACCAGCTATGCGGTACGGTACCGGTACCAGACTGCTCGGTATCGGTACCAATACTAGCCACTCGCTCATGGTGTCCCTCATTTCTTCCTCATACGAGTGAGGCTGAGACCGAGTGCCTGAGTGGATATCTCGGTGATATGGATATTCTCTCTCCCCACTGAATGAAGTGAATATTTATTTTTCGATAGAAACCTTCAGACCTACCTCCTGTTTGATTTACATTGTTTTTGATATACGCGACCTCTTCAAGGACACAATATATATATATATATATATATATATATATATATATATATATATATATATATATATATATATATATATATAGTATATATTATAAATATATATATATATATATATATATATATATATATATATATATATATATATCTATATATATATATATTCATTCATTTTCATTCATATATATATATATATATATATATATATATATATATATATATATATATATATATATATATATATATATATATATATATACACATATTTTTTGTGTGTATGTTGTCTGTATAGCACACTTGGCAATGGACTGCAAGGCACTGAGGCTGCCAGGCCGGCAGTGGGGCCCTGCGGGGGAGCTGTATTGTTACGGGAATGGGTAAAATTTTACAAGTCCACCAATCTCGCACTGGCAGACAAAACTTTTTTTTTTTGGTAGTTTTTGGGGAGTTATGAAATAATCTGATAACTGTTTCTGTCACAAATCATTAAATGATTGACTTTTCAATGCCTGTTGTATACTCGCCGCATCCCGCAGCTGCAGCCGCAAAATAACTCGCAGAGAGATATGTTCAACTTGCTTACTGTTTCTACATTTCACTCACCACCCACAAACGGACAAACTAGAACAAAACCAGGCAAATTAATGTTTTCCTCCTGTGTATTCCCTCAGTGCACGTGTGGTGGACAGTAGAGATACTTATTTTTGAGAGGAGGTATTTCTCGAAACACCGGCCCGCGAATAGGCGCACCTAACATCACCAAATGTGGGGTACAAACTTGGGGGAGGGACTGATTTTGTGCAGTCATAGGCGGCAGTGGGCTAAAGAGTAGCCTATCTGGATATTTTGTTTTTATTTATTAATGATCCACAAGACATCCTAGAGTTAAATCAAAGTATGTGCTTATCTCTGTATTCATTCATACACACACTGGCAATATTTCTGTGGTGTCTGATTCACTTATTTGAGTGAAATTCTATTGTGATAAACAGTCACAAATTCATGTCACAAGTAAAAATGAAACTAGTAATGTAAGTTTTGCCTCCATGAAATATACACAAATAGATAAATATGAAAGCTCACGAAGTCACAACAAGTGACATCACCTGCTTCGCGCAGAAAAAATATGCTATTTAACCCTTTCATGGCTAAACACTCGCAGCGAGCGTTAGGCGTATTTGCTGGTGGTGCTAAACGCTCGCTGCGAGCTCCAGCCGCACTCAAATCTCCCGCGTATGAGAGTGTTCCAACACTAATTCTCACAACACAGCATTGCCAATTGAGTAGGTTCTCCACTAAATTTGGTGGAAAATCATGTCAGCCCAGCACGGAAAATCTACGGACGAGCAACTGGTGGATGTTGTTGTCCAATATAGCGACATTTTTGCATAGCTTCACCTATCACATGACTGATATTTTGACCAAATAGTTGTAAATTTTGCAGTTGGCAATACTGCTCTGCCAACACCCCATCATCAAGAGATCTACTCAGTAGTTGCCTTAAGGCTGACCATTGCGCATGTTTAAATGTACGTCATCACAGGCAACACCCCCTGAACGTGCCTGTACTTTTGCAGGAGAGGGTTACATAACTGAACCGTATAGATCTTGGCTTCCTCTTTCCAATGGTGTTTTTGTTTTTAGCTGTGATGAACAGTTTTTGAGATACAGAGGTGAAAAGAGCGAGCACTAGCGTCACTTGCTGGTGTTGTTAAAAGCTCGCTGTGAGTGCCAGTCGCACTCACAGCAAAAAACACCCCCTGAACGTGCCTGTACATTTGCAGGAGAGGCTTACATAACCGAATCTTATAGATCCTGGCCTCCTCTTTTCAGTGGTGTTTTTGTTTTGTAACTGTGATGAATAGTTTTTGAGATATAGCGGTTAAAAGAGATCCCCTTCCCCCGCTGGGGTGCCCGAGGGCGCCTGAGGGGATAGTTTCGTTGCGAGCGCTTAGCAATGAAAGGGTTAAGCTATCTGATACCCACAAAATGGCGTGCGCTGCTGCCTCAGACCACAGACCGTGACCCGAGGGAGTATCAACGTTGCCAGATTGTCATACTCAGCCGCGTATAATTCCCGACTTCCTACCCCAAAACTGTCTTCTGGGCTCCAATAACGAAACTCATTTATAGTTATTGTTAAAAGAGTAAGATGCTGATGTTTCTTGGCAATAGTTATGCATCAGAAATCGGTAAATACTATGCTCTAAGTACAATAATCTGGCAACGGTGGCCACAGTTGCATAAAATATATCTGTATTTTCATATTATAGTTCTTTTGTTTATTCAATTTTCTGTTCAAGAAAAAGAATACTCATAATGTCAGTTAGTTTTTGGTTATAAGGATTCTTTACGAAATACAATTATAACATTACCGCCTATAAGTTAGGAAACGTACTGAATCCTGGATCGGCTATAGTGATGTTAGTTGTGCCTATTGGACCACGCACGCTGCTGCCATGTCCCGTCCCGCGCTGCCTATTGGACTTTGCATGCTGCTGCCATGTCCCGTCCCGCGCTGCCTATTGGGCCACGCACGCTGCTGCCATGTCCCATCCCATGCTGCCTATTTTCACACCCCACACCGTGTGCTGAATAAATTTACTAACCAAACCTAACCTAACCCAACCTACCTAACGAGGGGCTTCGCACCCCTCGACCCCCATAAGCTGCGTCAGTACCGACACTCACAAACACTTAGCTATTTTCCATTACATTTATGTCCTGGATTGATGCATAAGACTTTCTTGTGGTACAAATATGTTCTTCATTTGAATGTGAACCACAAGGAGAAAAACATTTCATCAGGTGGGCTGAAAAAAGACTATGGTACCCTAAGGATGGGCAGCAGATAAAGGGTGGCTAGCAGATGCTTTTGTAGTTACCAGAAGAGGGTGGTTCAAACTCTATTCTTGGTCGGTCCCCGTGGATTTTTTACTTTCTAACCTTGTCTGTTATAAGCGGGTCTGTTATATCGAGGGTTTACTGTAATTGTTTGCTTGGAGCTGAGCATCACAGCCACATGCATCTATAGCATATGCACCCACCTTCACCATTGTTCACCATGTGTTTTTAGTCAATATTTATAGCGATACATAACTAATTCGAGGAGTTCTGGCCCTCAAAAAAATGCCAGATTATCTGGAAAGCATAATTTGGTACAGAAAAGTGGGTCTGCTATAAAAATAATGTTTTGTTTATCCCAATGTAATTCAAAACAAAGTTATGAATATTATGAACATTTTTCTTCAATAATCTTTGACTCACTAGCGGTATTATGGTAAACGAAATTATGAATCTTCGGTTGCACCACTGTAGAATTAAAGACCTGTTGTTCGTTGTTTTATGGTTTTCAAAAAACTTCTGTACTATCATTTTAGGCAGTTGATACACTAAAGCAAGGGTTCCCAACCTTTTTGTTCCCCTGTACCCCTTGGGCATTTTTATAGGTTCCCGTGTACCCCTAGAAATTTAGGATAAAAAACGATGAAATTGTAATATTTTGATATTTTGTAATGAAATCTAACTGTAGACTGATTATATAAATCAAATAACAGCTTTGCTTACTAAAATGAGGAAAAAAAAAAAAATGCAATTTGAATGCAGATTACAACACCATGTATTGCACACTTGTGGTTATTCTCTCGGACCCAATGTACCCCCTGAAAATTGAAAATGTACCACTGGGGGGTACATGCACCCCAGGTTGGGCACCCCTGCACTTAAGCAATTAATAAATCATGAACACAGGCTTTACTTGTTCATTATGTATTTATACCTTGGAGGAAGATTTATACCACTTGGCATTCCAAACCAAAACAAAACTTCTTCTTTTGACCTGTATCATTTTTCATTGGCTACTCACCATCACTTCTTCTGGTACCAACTCCCCTCTCTGCCTCTCATAGTTGCTACATTCTACAATTAGGTGTTCCACTGTTTCTTTCTCCCCAGTGTCCTAGACAGCTACAGCCCTTTGTGTTGGGAAGTCTTGGTGAGAGTGAGTTTGGCCCCTCAGCGGCTCCTTTCGGTACTGTGCGGGTTTCGGCCTTTTAAGTATCTCTTTACCACGAGTTCTACTGACTAGATTCTGTTTAACACTTTCCAGATTAAGCATTAGTCTTCGTGGAATCTATTAGAAAAATGGCTCAAGCTATACATGCAGCAGGAGATCGCAAAAAATGGGAGAATGGTGTAAGCTTAGGTGCGAGTATTTAGCTTGTAATAACTGAATGATAGAGTGTTTCTCACCACTTCCCATAAAAAGTGTTAGCATAAACACTTGTGATCAATGTCTTGTAGACTATAGGCACAATGCATCATGATTTATCACGTGAGAGATTTTAAAGTGCGAGTCCTCATCCCTTCAACAGGAGTTGACTCAGTTTTAGTTAAAGTAGCTAGCGATCATTGGCAATTTTGGGGGGCCAGAACTCTTCTAATTGTGCATAGTTGACATCCCATGTCTGTTATAGAGATGTCTGGTAAAAAAACTTTTGCTTCTTCCTCAGCTTTCTCTTTTTGTGGTTTCGTGTATTGTAGGCATTTTCTTTACGTTATTTTATTTGTTTTGCTTTTTTTTTTTCTACATGAAAGGACACGGCTCAAGAGCAACAAAAAGAGTACAAAAAAAAGCTTGCTACTCGCTGCTCCCATAAAAGATAAAAGTAAAGAGTAGCCAAAAGAGAGGTCAATTTCGGATGGAGAGGTGTCTTGATACACTCTTCTTGAAAGAGGTTAAGTCATAGGCAGGAGGAAATACAGACGAAGGAAGGCTGTTCCTGAGTTTACCAGTGAAGGGGATGAAAGAATGGAGATGCTGGTTAACTTCTGCATAAGGGGTTTGGACAGTATAGGGATGAGCATGAGTAGAAAGTCATGTGCAGTGGGGCCACAGGAGGGGGGGAGGCATGCAGTTAGCAAGTTCAGAAGAGCAGTCAGCATGAAGATATCGATGGAAGATAGAAGGCATTTATGAAAGCATGGGTTGCAAATCCAATTTATTTTAGGTATATTCTCCTGCTTAATTCCAGACAGATGAGCACACTTCCAATGACACCATTTAGGGCACAGACAACATCCTATCCACTTATCGCCTGTGGGATCCACACAAACGTAACAGAAATCCCTCAAGCCCCTGGCTTGGCCAGCCATGTCGACGCAGCACTTTCGTGAGCAAGACACAACACATCCGCTCAGCGCGGCAACTAACTATATTTATGCTACTGTCCTAAGGTCAGCAGTGACTATATTTAGACGATTAATTTTTGGGGGAGCTGCTCTTCAAGTACTACCACCATCTAAGTGTTAATCTGTAAATAAAATGCTCATGTGTGTCTTGAACTGTCTTCATTCTCATCTCAGCACTTAATCTGTGCTATGCTGCTCAGCATAGGTTGCCAGGTCTGTCCTTTTAAGGACTACCTGTCCTTTATGAGATCTGGATGTCCTATCATTTCTAATTAGAAAAAAAGGTCAGGCTGAATCTGTGGTCGTGGCTTGAATCGCAGTGAAGTGTGAACTGACCGAGTGTAGCTAATGTAATTTTTTTTTTTTTTTTTTTTTTTTTTTACAGCTAAGGAGAAAAAAAGAAAAAATGGCCCGCTACTCACTGCTCCTGAACAGAGGTTAAAGGAGTGTCCAAATCAGAGGTTAATTTCGGGAGGAGAGGTGTCCTGATACTCTCCTCTTGAAAGAGTTCAAGTCGTAGGCAGGAGGAAATACAGATGAAGGAAGATTGTTCCAGAGTTTACCAGCGTGAGGGATGAAAGAGTGAAGATGCTGGTTAACTCTTGCATAAGGGGTTTGGACAGTATAGGGATGAGCATGAGTAGAAAGTCGAGTGCAGCGGGGCCGCGGGAGGGGGGGAGGCATGCAGTTAGCAAGTTCAGAAGAGCAGTCAGCGTGGAAATATCGATAGAAGATAGAAAGAGAGGCAACATTGCGGCGGAATTTAAGAGGTAGAAGACTATCAGTATGAGGAGGAGAGCTGATGAGACGAAGAGCCTTAGCCTCCACTCTGTCCAGAAGAGCTGTGTGGTGGAGCCCCCCACACATGAGATGCATACTCCATACGAGGGCAGACAAGGCCCTGTATATGGACAGCAATTGTGCAGGTGAGAAGAACTGGCGGAGGCGGTACAGAACGCCCAGCCTCGAGGAAGCTGATTTAGTAAGAGATGAGATATGAAGTTTCCAGTTGAGATTTTGAGTTAAGGATAGACCGAGGATGTTTAGTGTTGAGGAGGGTGATAGCTGGGTGTTGTCAAAGAATAGGGGATAGTTGTTTGGAAGATTGTATCAGTGGATAGGTGGAGAAACTGTGTTTTGAGGCGTTGAAGGACACCAGGTTCTTCTTGCCCCAATCGGAAATAATAGTAAGGTCTGAGGCTAGCGTTCTGCAGCCTCCAGCCTTGAGTCGTTAAGTTCCTGAAGGGTGGGTCTTCTATTAAAAGAAGTTGAATAATGCAGAGTGGAATCATCGGCGTAGGAATGGATAGGACAGTTCGTTTTGGAAAGAAGATCATCAATGAACAACAGAAAAAGAGTGGGAGATAGGACAGAACCCTGTGGGACACCACTGTTAATAGATTTAGGGGAAGAACAGTGACCGTCTACCACGGCAGAAATAGAACGGTCAGAAAGGAAACTGGAGATAAAGGTACAGAGAAGGATAGAAACCGTGGGAGGGTAGTTTGAAAGCAAAGATTTGTGCCAGACCTATCAAAAGCTTTTGATATGTCCAGCGCAATAGCAAAGTTTCACCGAAACGGCTAGAGAGGATGACCAAGAGTCAGTTAAGAAGGCTAGGAGATCACCAGTAGAACGCCCTTGCGGAACCCATACTGGCAATCAGATAGAAGGTCAGAAGTGGAAGGTGCTTTTGAATCTTCCGGTTAAGGATTGATTCAAAAGCTTTAGATGAACAAGAAAGTAAAGCAATAGGACGGTAGTTTGAGGATTGGGCGGTCACCCTTCTTAGGTACAGGCTGTATGAAGGCATACTTCCAGCAAGAAGGAAAGGTAGATGTTGACAGGCAGAGGCGAAAGAGTTTGACCAGGCAGGGTGACAGCACGGAGGCACAGTTTTAAGGACAATAGGAGGCACTCCATCAGGTCCATAAGCCTTCTGAGGATTGAGGCCAGAGAGGGCATAGAAAACATCATTTTGAAGAATCTTTATAACAGGCATAAAGGAGTCAGAGGGGGGATGAGTAGGAGGAATATGCCCAGAATCGTCCAGAGTGGAGTTTTAGAAAAAGTTTGAGAAGAGTTCAGCCTTAGAGATAGATGAGACGGCAGTGTTGCCGTCAGGACTGAGAGTGGAGGGAAAGATGAAGAAGTGAAGTTGGAGGAGATGTTTTGGCTAGATGCCAGAAGTCACGGGAAGAGTTAGAAAGCAAGGTTTTGGCATTTTCTATTAATGAAAGAATTTTTGGTTAGTCGGAGAATAGATTTGGCACGATTTCGGGCAGAAATGTAAAGTTCATAATTAGCATTAGTTTGAAGGCTCTGGTACCTTTTGTGAGCTACCTCTCTATCATTGACAGCACGAGAACAAGCATGATTAAACCAAGGCTTTTTAGCGTGAGGAGTAGAGAAAGAACGAGGAATGTATGCCTCCATTTCAGAGACAATCACCTCTGTGATGCGCTGAGCACACACAGAGGGGTCTCTATCCTGGAAGCAATAATCATTCCACGGGAAATCGGAAAAGTACATCCTCAGGTCGTCCCACCGAGCTGAAGCAAAATGCCAGAAGCATCGCCTCTTCGGTGGGTCCAGAGGGTGTACAGGGCGATAGGACAGGATGCAGAAATAAGATTGTGATCGGAGGAGCCCAACGGAGAGAACAGTTTGACAGAATAAACAGAAGGGTTTGAGGTAAGGAAGAGGTCTAGAATGTTGGGCGATCTCCAAGACGGTCGGGAATACGTGTAGGGTGCTGGACCAACTGCTCTAGGTCGTTGAGGATAGCAAAGTTGTAGGCTTGTTCACCAGGATGGTCAGTGAAAGAGGATGAAAGCCAAAGCTGGTGGTGAACATTGAAATCTCCTAGGATGGAGATTTCAGCGAAGAGAGTGGGTCAAGATGTGCTCCACTTTAGAATTCAAATAGTCAAAGAATTTTACATAGTTGGTAGAGTTAGGTGAGAGATAAACAGCACAGATGTATTTAGTAATAGAATGACAGTGAAGTCTTAGCCAGATGGTGGAGAATTCAGAAGAGTCAAGGTCGTGGGCACGAGAGCAAGTGATGTCGTTTCTTGCGTGGCGCAACATCCAGCTTTGGATTGAAATTTAGGATAGAGATAGTAGGAGGAACAGAGTAGAGATTGCTGTCAGTAGCCTCAGAAACCTGTGTTTGATGAGGAAGAGAAGGTGAGGTTTAGAGGAGGAGATGATGTTCCACAGAATGAAAATTAGAGCGAAGGCATGAATGTTGCAGAAATTGAGAAGAAAGAGGTTCGAGGAGTTATCAAGACACCTCTCGGGTCGGCAACCAGAAGGAGTCCTCCTGGGGAATTTGTGGTCCCCCAGTCGGGGACTCCGAGGCTTGTGTATGTGCGCCATTTTGAAATTTTAATTTTGGGAAAAGGTGTATATGTTGTGTGAATGCAGTGTGGTGTGGATAGAGAGAGGATCTGTCTTTAGAGAGCATGCTGAACTACTCTCCGGTGTTGGTGAGACAATAGGGAAACGGTTAGTGAGGACATGGGAAGGGTCTTTGGAGGGCTTCAGCTCCCTTCTCACCTCCCATATATACCTCACCGGGAGTGGCTTGCGCCCGCTCGGTAGGTGTCTTCCTACCTACTCCAGCCATGCAGTGTGGCATGGCGTGGATGAGTGTTATGTTGTATACTGTGACTGGACGGTGTGTGGTGTGGCTCGGTGTGATGTAAGGTGTGGTGTGACTGGATCTGATGTGTGGTGTGGTGTGGCTGGGTGTGATATGTGGTGTGGCTGGGTACAGTGTGAGGTGTGGTGTGGTTGGGTGTGATATGTGGTGTGGCTGGGTACAGTGTGAGGTGTGGTGTGGTTGAGTGTGATGTGTGGTGTGGTGTGATGTGTGATGAGATGTGGCTGGGTGTGATGTGTGAGGTGGTATGGAAAGGTGTGATGTGAGGTGTGGTGTAGTTGGGTGTAGTGTGAGGTATGTATTTGAAAGTGTGTATGCTGTGGCTTAGTATGGTGTGAAGTGTAGTGTGATGGGTATGATGTGTAGTGTGGTGTGAGTGAGTGTGGTATGTATGATGTGGTTGGGTATGATGTTTGTTGTGTGGCTGGGTGTGGAGTGAGGTGTAATGCATCATGTGGGGTGACTGGGTGTGGTGTGTGATGTGGTGTGGCTGTGTGTGATGTATTATTATATGGTGTGGCTGGGCATTGTATGTGTGTGGTGTGGCTGGGTGTGGTGTGTAGTATGATATGATTTGGTTTTGTGTGATGTGTGGTGTAGTGTGGCTTGGTGTGATATTTGATGGTGTGGCTGAGTGTGGTGTAAGATATGGTGTGTAGTGTGGTATTGCTGGTTGCAATGCCTGGTGTGGTGTGAGATGTGGTGTCAATTGATGTGATGTGTGGTGTGGTGTGGCTGAATGTGATGTGTCATGTGGTGTGGTTGGGTGTGGTGTGAGGTATAGTGTGGCTAGATGTGAAGTGTGATGTGACTGAGTGTATGTGTGGTGTGGTGTGCATGAGTCATTCTATCCCTCTCTCTGTACCTTTATCTCCAGTTTTCTTTCCGTCCGTTCTATCTCTACAGTGGTTGATGGTCACTGTTCTTCCCCCAAACCTATCAACACTGGTGTCCCACAGGGCTCTGTTCTCCCACTCTCTTCCTGTTATTCATCAATGATCTTCTTTCCACAACAAACTGTCCTATCCACTCGTATGCTGATGACTCCACTCTGCATTATTCAACTTCTTTCAACAGAAAACCCTCACAACAGGAAGTGCAAGAATCCAGACTGGAGGCTGCAGAATGCTTAACTGCAGACCTTGCTATCATTTCTGATTGGGCCGGGAGGAACCTCGTGTCCTTCGACACCTCAAAAACTCAATTTCTCCACCTATCAACTTGACATAATCTTCCAAACACCTATCCGCTATTCTTTGATAACTCTCAGCTGTCATCTTCTTCAACACTAAACATCCTCGGTCTATCCTTAACTCAAAATTTCAACTGGAAACTTCACATCTCTTCTCTTACTAAATCAACTTCCTTGAGGTTGGGTGTTCTGCATCGTCTCCTCCAGTTCTTTTCCCACGCACAGATGCTGTCCATATATAGGGGCCTTGTCCTCCCTTGTATGGAGTATGCATTTCACGTGTTGTGGGGCTTCACTCACACAGCTCTCTGGACAGAGTAGTGTCCAAGGCTCTTCGTCTCATCAACTCCCCTCCTCTTACTGACAGTCTTTTAACTCTTAAATTCTGCCACTGCGTTGCCTCTCTTTCTATCTTCTATCAATATTTTCATGCTGACTGCTCTCCTGAACTTCCTAACTGCATGCCTCCCCTTCTCCTGGGGCCCTGCTGCACTCGACTTTCTATTCCAGCTCGTCCCTATACTACTGTTCAAAACCCTTATGCAAGAGTTAACCAGCATCTTCACTCATCCTATGTAATCACTTTACTATTATTTTAATATTCTAATTGAATTCCTAGATCCCCTAAACATGGGGTTATACATCAAAATTACCCATCTTGGATGAATTTTTAAGGAATAATGGGCATTTTTATGATTTGGAGGCTACTCGACGCCATCTTGAAAATTAGCCCTTTCTCTTGGTCAGACTGTGGTAGACTTTTATGTTATTAAGCACACTTGATGCTACAATAAACAGTTGAGAAACTTTTGTAGCAATTTTTTAGGGTAAGATGGTTTTTTTTCGTAAATGCAGCCGCCTATAAGACTACCGACATGCTGTCCTTGTGATTGACTATCAACCTGGACTCCAGCAGAACTATCTAAAGAGGATCAAGGGAAGCCCAATGTATGTTTTTTTTGGGGGGGAAGGGGCAGCATGAGCTAATCAAGAGGGTGCACTTTAAAACACTTCCCTTCACCACTAATTGGCTGGGATAAACCACCAGCTCCATCAAAAAAGCTTACTGGCACTAAAAGCCAAACAAAAAAGATAAATAAAAGATCCCACTAGAGTGTAAAAATGGAGGCATATGCTACAGCTGCGTGTGGCCTCAGTGCTCATCTTTGTTACCTTAACCCTTGAACCTGTGGTGGAAAGAACCCATTGCCCCAGGAGAGGGTCAGCATGACATCTGGGTTACCACAGTTTACCTTCCCCATGTTTCCCCAGGTATCTCTTTATCAACTAGCTTGAAAGGGAAGATGAGCAGCTGGGTGGGCTGCATGCTGACTGCTCAGAGTGGGATTCGAATCCGGGTCCGTGGAGTTGTAGCTAGGCAAGCTAACCACTTGACCATGGAGGTGAATAAAAAATGATTCAAGGGATGAGAAACTTGCTATATGACAACAGACTTAAGCATCTAATGCAGCCTGTGTCAACAAAATGAGAAAACAATTACAACAACCAAATGAACTGCAGTTGCTAACCCATGGTTGCACTGCACACATTCTAAATGTTTTAGCTCATGATTTGGAAAAAACAAAACAAAAAAAAAAAACA
Organism: Eriocheir sinensis; assembly: GCF_024679095.1. Classification (NCBI taxonomy): domain Eukaryota; kingdom Metazoa; phylum Arthropoda; class Malacostraca; order Decapoda; family Varunidae; genus Eriocheir; species Eriocheir sinensis. The sequence continues at coordinate 5,332,011 of NC_066540.1, read as the reverse complement.
TGGGATTTAAGTTGCAAAATACTTTTGAAACCATCACTCTGCCTCAGTATGATACTGTCAGAAAGGCAGTCAATGTCTTGTTCTGCCCAAGGACACTAGTAGACAAATCATATGTAGCTGATTGAAGGTATATATATATATATATATATATATATATATATATATATATATATATATATATATATATATATATATATATATATATATATATATATATATATATATATATATATATATATATATATATATATATATATATATATATATATATATATATATATATATATATATATATATATATATATATATATATATATATATATATATATATATATATATATATATATATATATATACACATACATACATATATATAATATATATATATATATATATATATATATATATATATATATATATATATATATATATATATATATCAGAGCTGGGATTCTGTAGAAAAAATCTACCACCGGTATCGGTAGTCGGTAGCGAGCCGCGTCCAATCGGTATCGGTAGATCGGTAGATTTTTCAGAAATCTACCGATCGGTATAGATTCGGTATCGGTAGATTAAAAAACTCTATAATTATATAATAAAAAAATGCTTTTAAAGGCCCATAACACACTTTTTAAGTTATTTCTCTCTTATTTCGGTTAACTTAAGAATAGAAGTAAATTAGAGTCTTTTAATACCTTTTTTAAGTTCAAAAATACATAACTTATTTAATAAATGAATTTCTCCCTCAAAAAATAAACATCAAACTGAAAAAAAGTTAAATTTAAACAAACTAGACAATACAGCATTATTTATTAACTTTCACAAAATAAATTTCTTCCCAACACAAAAAAAAATTACAACTGAAGCAGTCTTGAGCCTCCTACTCCTACTCCTACTCCTACTCACTCAACACACAGCATATCCTAACCTCTGGTTCGTAACAATATGATTAAATAGTTCACTGACTTGATCAAAACTTTTTTAATGTAAAATAAAGTTTAAAAAAGGAAAATCACTTGAAAAGTTAAAAGCACAAAACGATTAAGTGCTGCTGCCGCGGCGGGTGGACTTAAAAACACTGCCACTTAAAACACTAGGCGATGAGGCTGAGCACGTTGTCGAGAGCGTAGGAGCTAGAGCGTAGGTGTAGGCTACTCGCGTCGGCAGGCCAAACAAGAGTGGGGCTCCCGCCAAAACTTTTGGCGGGAGCGAGAATCTGCTAGGTCGTGGCTGCCTCTGATTGGCTGAGAACGCCCAGAACGGCCGGTGATTGGCTAAGCGTGATGACGTCAAAGTAATACCTGGAATTTCCTGCTAACTGCTTCCCATAGATGCGCTCGAACGTGTTGAAACTTGTTCTTTTCATTTTGCCGGGGTCGTCTTCTCTTAAGTCTTAACAAAAAAGTCCCGCGCTCGCTTTTTCAATCTACCGATACCGATTGACTGCCAATCATGCGATCGGTAGCGGTATTCGGTAGTTTCTTCAAAATACCGAATGATCGGTATCGGTAGCAGTAATCTACCGCCGGTAGTACCGATCCCAAATGTCAATCGGTAGTCCCAGCTCTGATATATATATATATATATATATATATATATATATATATATATATATATATATATATATATATATATCTGTATATATATATATATATATATATATATATATATATATATATAAATATATATATATATATATATATATATATATATATATATATATATATATATATATATATATATATATATATATATATATATATATATATATATATATATATATATATATATAATATATATATATATATATATATATATATATATATATATATATATATATATATATATATATATATATATGTATATATATATATATATATATATATATATATATATATATATATATATATATATATATCATGAAAATTAGCAAGTTGACAGGGAAAATATTGATATCAAAGTTTGAGTGTTTTCTGTGTTTATTTTTTTCCTTTTATATTGTTGTCTTGCAAAGATATCAAGATTTAAATAATTTTTTAAATGACATTTAAAAAAATAATCATATAATTTATATCGATTTCAGTCAATGATTTTTTTAAATCATTTGATTTAAATTTTTATTTTAATCAAACAACTCTGTACCCAGCACTAATGAGGCCTCATCTTGATTGTGAAGTCCAGTTCTGGTCATCCTACTATAGAATGGATATCAAGATGTTAGAATCTGTCTAGAGGAGGATGAGAAAAATGATTCAAGGGCTGAGAAACTTGCTATATGAAGATTGACTGAAGCATTTAAATCTGCATTCTCTAGAAAGGCAGAGGTTATGAGGAAACTTGATCAAAGTTTATAAATGGATGAAGGGCTTTAATAAGGGGGATGGTAATAGGTTTTAGGTTGTAAAAGAGCCAGGAAAACACATAGCAATGGTTTTAAGTTAGATACATTCAGATTCAACAAAGGAATTGGTTTAGTAAATGGATGAGTAGAACAGGCTTGGCAGTCATGTTGCGAGTGCCAATACCATAGATACATTCAAGAAGAGGTTGGATAAATTCATGGATAGTGAGGTAAGGTGGGGTTAGACTAACAGGAACTGCCCAGTGCCTTGTATAGGCCAAGCAGCCTCTTACAGACTCCTTACGTTATGTTTTTATGGTCATAATAGTGATGGATGAGTGGAACAGGCTTGACAGCCACATGTGGGTACAGGTTGTGAATGGATGCTATAGTTGTGTGTTGCATCGGCTCTCATCTATGACACCTCAGCCCTTAAAATCTGTGGTGGGCAAGAACCCAGTACCCCAGGATACAGGGCAGGTGTAAAATCTGGGTTGCCACAGTTTTCCTAAGGGAGCCATTCATTGACTAGCATGAAAGGAGAGGATGAATAGCTGGGTGGGCTGGGTGCCAACTGCCTAGTCCAGGATCAAACCTGAATTTGCAGATTTATAGCTAGGCAAATGGTGAGTGCCAATATGATAGATACCTTGAAGAAAAGGTTAGATGAATTCATGCACAGAGAGGTTAGGTGGTGTAAGGTTTACTGGAGCTGCCCCGTGTAAGCTGCCTGGTCTCTTGCAGACTTGTTATGTTCTTACATGAAAATTAATTCCTGGCAGGTCCTGCGGCAGTGAACCAGGCATGTGCAGCAACCCAAGTGCCATCATCCCAGTGCTAGACCCAGTTCGTGGCTCCCTGCTTGTGCGGGGTCAAAAGTACCGCGTTGTAGTGGACGTGGATATGCCTGAGTCACCTGTCAACAAGCAATTAGGTAATGCATCTCTCAGACCAGGTGTGTGAGTGTGTGGGAGCAGTACCAGTGTGCCACGTCAACTCTTATCCTCCAATTGATCTATCAGTTCCTCTTCCCTGACTGCCTTGAGCCTTTGAAAATTTGTTGCATTGTTGTTACCCTTGCTATCTTTTATTTTTATATTCATATATTCATGTTAATTGCTCTTTTAAACTCTTGAATTGCTTGCTTCTATCCCTCCATGTTACCATCTTTCCCACAGCTTTACTGCACAGTTCATTTTGTATAGTTACGTACATGCAGTCATCAAAGTTCCACACCCATACGGGGAAATTAAAACAATGATTACACATTTGGCACTATGTTACGCTGACTGATGTGCATGTACTTTCTTGGCCAGCCCACCACCGACTATAATCCTGCAATTGCCAAACTTGTTTGGTAAATCCCCGCACATACTGGAAAGGCAAAAAAGTTTGTTGAAGCCATAATTTGTTATATTAAGGTCCATAAAAGCAAGGAAAACATCTAACTCAAGGATGTATAATACTTGGCAAAACAGGTAGTCCTTGAGTTACAACATGCAACTTATGAGCACTCACACTTACAACCAGGCCAATAATATTAGCAATACTTGGTTAAGTAATGAGTTGACACTTAAAATATCTTGCCATGGGTAGAACTGCATTCTGTTGACACAGTGCCCCCATTCCTCCCCCACCCACACCCACACCCTGCTGCTGTCCTCACACACTGGCTCCACCCCAGTCAGGGTGAGGTAAGGCAGGAGGGGGGAAGGGTGGGTGGACTGGCCCAGTCCACCCAAGCTTCTCCCTCAACTGCCTTTGTGACTCCAGGTGTAAGTACACTACTCACACTGTAGTTGCTAGGCACTACTCTACCAATTTTTAGGTCTACAGTCTGCTGTACAAGCTTACCCCTGGATCTAGCAGATGCCAGTCGGCTAGGTATGAGCCAATCAAGGGTGGGGTAAGTCTACCTTTTTATTTCCACCGTTTACAAGTTTCAGCTTGGTGGAGTGTTTGGCTAATTCTGCCATCTTAGCAAAACTTGACAGCTCAATTTTGTAACATTGCACAATGTTTCATGGCTAAAGGGTGAACTAACCGCAGGACTAGGGTGAGACAAGTGCATGAGGGCAGGCAGGCTAACGGGGAAGGGTAGTGGGCGAGTCGTGCCACTCTATCCTTGGCAGGACATTTGAATGATATTTTATTTTATTTTTAATATAAATTTCAACTTACAACCAATTCGACTTATGACCTGCCTGTCAGAACTGAACCTCGTCATAAGAGGACTACGTACCTGTATTTTCTGGATTATCTTTGCCACTGGAGACTCAAGTTTATCTGGTGATACTTGGCTAGAGCATAGATGTGCTAGAAACTATTGAAGACTCTTTGTTGCCAATTAAAATATCAATGATATATTAAAGTACAGGTAGTTCTTGAGTTGCATCATATGTTACTTCTGCCCACTCGCACTTATGGCCAGGCCTGCAATATTAATGACACGTGGTCCTCGACTTACGGTGAAGTTCCATTCCTATGACATGTCATATCATGATTTTGTATGTAAGCTGAAACACACCTTTTGTTAGAAGGAACTGTCACTTCCATTGTGATGGCTTTCCTTTTCCTCGAAGCGCTTTCTCAAAGAGTCTGCCTTACATTTGGGAGACATAATGAAGGCCAAAATCAATGAAAAAAGAACAAACCAAACCAAAATGGTGTAAAGTGTGAAATGAGCTTGCCTCCTTCCTCGGTCAAGTGCCGTGTGATGATGTATTCTTCTGCCACGGCTGCAAACTACTATGAAATTCAGACCCAATGTTACACTGTTTTTTGTTAACAACTTTTTAACAAGGCGTCGGATGAAGATGACATTTTGCCAGGGTATGTTTTACGCACCTATCTAATTATCGCCAATATGCTTTAGTACCAAATGTCGATCATTCAGGCAATCATAGGTGGAAAATAAGCAGGCGATTCCACAGCCGCTACACTCACCGTGATGAGTTCAGTGGTGGAATACGTGACGCGGACTCTAACGTCATGAGACTCCGCCCACCGTGACAGATGATTGGCTATTCATAACCAGACTCTACCTCTGCCAACAATGACATCATTGTTAGCATTATTTGCTGTAATTTTTATCACAATTGACACAATTTAATTGACATTATACAGTTTTTTTCACTAGGCATGAGTTGTTAGATTTAGGCTGGGTGTAGGTGCCAACTCTTATACAGCTAACTCTCGATTTACGTGAGTTTGGTTTACGTGTTTTTTAAATAACGCGGGGTCCAAAATCCAAATAAATTTTTAATTTACACGTTTTTTTTCACTTATACGCGATATTTTATGGAGTGGCCACCAGATGTCTCATGTAACTGGACTCACACGGCGCTGCGGCCACACAGCTGAGCTCAGTTCTTCCCACGCGCCACTTGAACAACAATACAGTACCCACCCTGCCACGCAACTCAACAACAACAACACCCTCGCTGCTGTGCTACCATGAGGGGAAGGGCAGCCAGAGGAGGAACCACGAGAGGGAGAGGAGTCAGAGTGATACAATAGGCAATAAAGGTACAAACCTACCTCTTGTTTGATTTACATTGTTTTTGATTTATGCGACCTCTTCAAGGACACAATACTCGCGTAAATCAAGAGTTACCTGCACCATGAAACACCCAAACCTTCGTATTAGAAACCTTTGTTTCCTCCATAAAACCCATATTAAATGATGTTGCCACTGGTACATATTGCCTGCAGCGGTGCATAGGAGAAACTTTTTTTATGTGGCCGGGGTACACATTTCGGACCGGTGGTAGAGAAGAGGTTAACTAGGAACGCGTTGATAAAGTCCCTTAAATTATCATTCATCAAAATATGAGAGAAAAAACTGGTAGGGGAGGTTGTGGAGATGGATGTTATGGCGTAATCCTCACCCACAATAGGCTCTATGATCTGGCTACCTATTTAAGCTTTACAAGTCCTGCCATGGGTCTTTTCACTTATAAACAGAGTGACAAGCTGAAGCACAAAATCAGTCGCACAAAAACTGCAGAACATGCTTGTCAGTCTTGACAACAGTGAACCCTCGGGTATGATACGAATACCAAGTCACCAAGTTCACGTTGTAGCCTCTAAAAACACATCTTGGTGGGCGGAGCCTCATGACGTGTTTTACGTCATGGAATGACTGAACTCTTAACTGTAAATTGAGACAGCTCTGGCTTCCGCATGCTTATTTTACTCCAATAAGTACCTTAATCATCAAACATAGGTACTAAAGCATACTGTCAAAAATTAAGTTGGGGTGTAAAACATATTTTGACAAACTATCGTCTTTATCCGACACTGGTAAAAAGTTAATGCCAAAAAACAGTGAACAGTTGCTCTGAATCCCATAGCAGTTTACACGTGAAGTTCGTAATTACGACACAAATGTCGTAACCAATGAGGTTTATCCGAGGTGAATTTTTGCCTATGTGTAGAGCCCCCTTGTTTTTGGGTATTGGAAAGAGAGCAACACAGCTACCTTCTGACTGGGAGGGTAGCCTACCTCATCCTCACCTTCACGTGGTGCACACCATTAGTATACCCTGCGGGGTTGAACCTTTTAGCCCTGATGAGGAGCAAGTCTCCATGATACCACATCGGACTGGCCACTCATTGGTGGCCTCTAATACTTTTATCAAAAGTTTTGAAGGCAGGAGCCATGGCCAAAAAGTGTGGCAGAAGAGAAGGGAGTGCATGAGTGCATGAGACTGATGTCTATTAATGTGAATGGATTAGGTGATGAGGAAAAGAGGAGAGTGATGATTGAAAATTTTGTGAATGGTAGAGTGGATGTGTTGGGAGTGATTGAAACGCATATTAGAGAAACTGGTGTGAGTGATGGTAGAGAGGGTATGTGGGAGGGTGTGCCTGGGGGGGTTGTATGGACGGGGATGGATGAAAAGTATAGAGGCAGGAGTAAGGAAGGATGTGCTAATGTAATGTCTGAAAGAGTGTGGAAAGGTGTGACTGACTATGTGTGGAAGGGATCAAGAATTGTGTGGGTGACAGGAAAAGTAGGTTTAGTAAAGTATGCATGGGTGTGTATTTATGCACCAGTAAATGTAAAAAGTAAAAAAGAACTGAGGGAAAGGGAAGCTTTTAGGGAGGAAGTGAATACATGTTGGAAGAGTTTTGAGAAAGAAAGAAAACTTATGATGGGAGATATGAATGCTAAAGTGGATGATGAATGTGTGATGGATGTGATGGGAAAATGGGGGATACCTGGGAAGAATGAAAATGGAGAGTGCCTGGTGGATGTCTGTGCTGAGAGGGGAATGTTCCTAGCAAACACTTTCTTTCAGCACAAGAATATCCACCGATACACATGGAGGAGGGGGGAAGATTATGAGCAGAAAGGATTGATTGATTATGTGGCAGTAGATGGAAGACTTAGCAAGGATATCTGTGATGCAAAGCTAGTAAGAGGAATGTTTGATGACTGACCATCTTGCAGTGCTGGCAAAATTAAGGCTGAAGTAAAAGTGGGTGTTTGAAAAGAAAGGTGAAGTAAAAAGGGAAATATTGAAGATAGAAAAGTTACAGGAAAAAAAAAAAGATGAGTATAACCATGAAATGGCATAGAGATAGAGTCTGGCACAAGTCTTTGCTTTCTAAACTCCCCTCTTTCGGATTCTATCCTTCTCTCTGTTCCTTTATCTCCAGTTTCCTTTCCAGCCATTCTATCTCTGCGGTGGTAGACAGTCACTGTTCTTTCCCTAAACCTATCAACAGTGGTGTTCCACAGGGCTCTGTCCTATCACCCACTCTCTTCCTGTTATTCATCAATGATATTCTTTCCATAACAAACTGTCCTGTCCACTCATACGCTGACGACTCCACTCTGCATTATTCAACTTTTTTCAAAAGAAGGCCATCGCAACAGGAATTACAAGACTCCAGACTAGAGGCTGCAGAACGCTTAACCGCAGGCCTTCCTATCATTTCTAATTGGGGTAAAAGGAACCTTGTGTCCTTCAATGCCTCAAAAAACCCGGTTTCTCCACCTATCAACTCGACACAATCTTCCAAACACCTATCCCCTATTCTTCGACAACACTCAGCTGTCACTTTCTTCAACACTAAATATCCTCGATCTATCCTTAGCTCAAAATCTCAACTGGAAACTTCACATCTCCTCTCTCACTAAATCAGGTTGCTTGAGGTTGGGCGTTCTGTATCGTCTCCGCCAGTTCTTCTCCCCCGCACAGATGCTTACCACATATAGGGGCCTTGTCCGCCCTCGTATGGAGTATGCATCTCACGTTTGGGGGTGCTCCACTCACACAGCTCTTCTGGACAAAATGGAGTCTTAGGCTTTTCGTCTCATCAGCTCTCCTCCTCTTACTGACAGCCTTCTACTTCTTAAATTCTGCCGCCATGTTGCATCTCTTTCTATCTTCTATCGATATTTTCATGCTGACTGCTCTTCTGAACTTGCTAACTGCATGCCTCCCCCCCTCCCACGGCCCCGCTACACACGACTTTCTACTCATTCTCATCCCTATGCTGTCCAAACCCCTTATGCAAGAGTTAACCAGCATCTCCATTCTTTCATCCCCTTCACTGGTAAACTCTGGAACAGTCTTCCTTCGTCTGTATTTCCTCCTGCCTATGACTTAACCTCTTTCAAGAAGAGTGTATCAAGACACCTCTCCATCCAAAATTAACCTCTCTTTTTGGCCACTTTATACCTACCACTACAGTACCCTCTCGAGTTTCGCGCTATCCGAGTTTCACGATCCTCGAGTTTAGCGCTTAGTCCTAAATTCTTACCATCACGAGTTTCGCGCATTACCGCCATGAGTTTTGCGGTGCTTTGACATGTACGGGTCACATCTACCTACCGTTGGCGTCATGCGTGCTGCCATAAAAGTCGGTGTCCAACCATTGGGGCTATGGGCAACCGCGGTTGCCCGTATGCCCAACTGGGAGCAAGTTGTTGGTTGTCCGTATGAATGGAAAATGGTTGTGAGTACAAGTGTGGGTACGTGGGTACCGAACGGCTGCATGTAAACAAACAGATGACAGCAGTGGCTGAGGAGTGAGGAGCAGTGGAAGATGGCCCACCAAGAGACTCGTAAAATGGACTGGCAGAGCTGCTTTGCTTACTACTTGATTAACAAGATAAGAGAACACCCCGTGCTGGGGAACCACAGTCCAAAAAACTTTTTTTCTCAAGTCTATGAAAATTGTAGATCTTCCGGTGTTGTTTTCCTCTTCTTCTTCTTTTGACCTGTAATGCATGGCAGCGACGGTGAAAAGTAACAGTGGAAAATAGCAAAAGGGCATAGAAAACCAAAATCAGGGAAAGAAAAGAACAGAAAAACACCTAAGTTCAGGGTGAAGTGTATTAGTGCGCACTGTGAAGTAAATAAGGGCCGCTTTCACAGTCACTGTTTGTTGTGATCGTTACCAATGGTGGCGATCGACGCTATAGTTTTCCACGTGAAACTGGCCTATGGGGTAGTGGTGGCTGCAGAGAAAGCGACAGGTGCTGAGAGTGTGTGGTGAGGTGTGGGGTGAGGTTAACCCCGCAGCCCCCACGAGGTGCCGTTGTAAAGGCAATACCTCTGACACCATCACATCACATCACTACCCATCGGCCAGTTTCACGTGGAAATATTAGAGCGGCGATCGCCGCCCTTGGTAACGATCAATACAAACAAAATGACCGTGAAAGCGGCCCTAAGTGCATGTTGTGAAGTATAAAAGTGTGGAGAAGGACCTAAGAAGTGATACAAAGCGTTACAGGTCAAAAGAAGGAAAAGGTCCACTACACTGGCTGGTGTTGCGAGAGATATCTCCATGATGAAATTAGTCATTCTGCTTTCCACCACGCATGTGCGCTGTGGGAATACACAGCATTAAAAGTGTTAATTTGCCTGGATTTGTTCTTTTTTGTCCGCTTGTGGTCTTTGTGAGCGCTGAGGGAAATATGGAAGCAGTAAGCAAGTTGAACCTCTCTGCGAGCTATTTTGCGGCGGCGGCAGCGGTTTACGTTCAATAGGCATTGAAAAGTCAATCATGATGTTAGTGATTTAATGATTTATAACAGAAAGAGTTAGCAGATTATACCATAACACACAGAAAACTACCAGAAGCTATAGGTTTGTCCAACTGTACCACGGGTGACCACGAGCAACCACCCTTACTTTAGCAGATGACACCACGTGGATCACAAGCGTGTATTCAGAACTGCCAGCCAATTGTAAGGCAGCCGCCTTCAACTCCGGCTTCAGAACAACCTGTTCTCACTTTCCATTTTCTGCGTATTACCAAAGTACGTATTTTGAGATAACAAGAGAGTAAAGTCAAAAAAATTGTGATAACAAGGGAGTCAAGTCGAAAAAAAAAAAGTAATTTTTTCCACGGGCTGGAACCAATAAGCGCTTTTTCATGTATTTCAATACCTCGAGTTTTGCGATCCTCGAGTTTAGCGCTACACCTTTGGAATGAAGTAAGCGCAAAACTCGAGAGGGTACTGTATATGAGAGCAACAGTTAGCAGGCTTTTTTTTCACATCTTTTTGTTGCCCTTGAGTTGCTCTGCTGTAAAAAAAAAAATTTATATATATATATATATATATATATATATATATATATATATATATATATATATATATATATATATATATATATATATATATATTTAAAAAGAGGCCTTAAGTGAAAAATGGGAAAGTGTAAACAATAGTACAGATATTGAAAAAGTTTTTGGAACATTTAAAGAAGTAATGTTAACTACAACAAAAAAAGTGTTAGGGATGAAAGTGGTGAGGGATGGAAAAAGAAAAGGAAATTCATGGTGGACAGAAGAGATAAGGAGGATAGTAAAAGAGAAAAGGGAACTTTTTAAGAAAATTCTAGAAAGAAATGTGGCTGAGCAAGTAAAAAGGGAAAGGAAAAAGAAATATAGAGAATGCAAAATGAAATTAAAATAAGCAATAAAAGAAAATAAGAAGAGAGTTGATGAATACTTTGGAAGGAGACTAAGTGAAAAATATAAAGGAAACAGAAAATCATATTGGAAAGAAGTAAAAAACGAAAGAAATGCAGAAAATATCTCCCCAAGTAAAATAAATTAAGTTATTGATGAGAATAGAAAGATGCTGAAAGATGGGGAAGCTGTGAAAGAGAGATGGAGAGAATATTTCAAAAACTTAATGAATTTTGAAGATGGAGGTCCAGCAGTTGTAACAGCCGTATTTTGAGTGTAGGTAGAGGAGTATATAAAGAAGAAAGTATAACATATGAAGAAGCAAATCAAGCAATAAAAAGATTAAAAAATGAAAAGGCTGCAGGAATCAATGGAATTACAGCAGAAATGTTGAAGTATGGAGGAGATGTAGTTACTAAATGGATGGTCAAGATATGTGAAGTGGCATGACTGGACAAAATCCATCATTGTCCCAGTTTACAAAGGGAAGGGCAGGAGAGGGGAGTGTGGGAGCTATAGAGGTATAAGTCTGCTGAGAATACCCAGAAAGGTATATGGAAAAGTCATAATAGAGGGTGTACAAAGACTTACAATAGAGAAAATCAGTGAAGAACAAGGAGGCTTCAGGAAGGGAGGGGGATGTGTGGATCAGGTATTTTCCTTCAGGATAGTAGTAGAAAAAATGTTAGCAAAAGGAAAAAATTATACGCTGCCTTCATGGATCTAGAAAAAGCTTATGACAGAGTTGATTGGCTGGCATTGTGGGACATTTTAAAGATATATGATGTGGGAGGAAAACTGCTTAATGCAATAAAGTCTTTCTATGAGGATGCATCCGCATGTGTCAAAATTAGTGGAGAAACAAGTGAACATTTTGAGATAAAAGTGGGCTTGAGGCAGGGGTGTGTCCATGGTTGTTCAGTATTTATATGGATGGTGTTATGAGAGAAATAAAGGGCAATGTTGGGGAAGTTGGAGTAAAAATGTACGCTGAGGGGAGGAAGTGGGTGCTGAATTCAATCTTATTTGTTGATGACACAGTGCTCATTACAGAAAATGAAAGTGACTTACAAAATTTGGTCAGTGTCTTTGACAGGGGTGTGGACTCTGAGTCGGAGTCGGTAGAGTCGGCTACTTTCAGCCAGAGTCGGGGTCGGCAAAAATACCTCTGATTCCGACTCCTTTACGTAATCATTTATCGTGTAATGTTGTTGTGAAGCTTTTTTTTATATATATATTTTTTTAGGTGCTGCCTATATCACCTGTAGGCTTTCTTGAGCGGCCTCTTTGGCGACCCCAGTCCGTTATTGCCGTGTGTATACGACGCCCAGGCTAGTTTTGCTGCTTTGTGGGGAATTCCCACAAATTTTGGGAGAAATCACCTTTTGTGGGAGCTCTTGAGGGCGGACATTTCTAGCAAGCATTACGGGTTAAGTTATTATGGCGGGAGTATTCATTTAACGTGGATTTTTTTTGTGTAAAAATGTTATATTTCCTTATATTTCGCCTGATTAAATAATTATGTCGATCATTCAGATAAATTACTAGATGATGTCGGAGAAAACATACCCAACGAGACATGAAACATCCTGTACTGAACATGTCTGATTCCTGAAGTACTCATACATGTCTCCACCCTCAAGTCTCAGCCTGATCGAGGCTACTCAGCTGTTGACAAGAAACGCTCATCTGATATAGACTGCGTCACTGACTGCCACTATTTTATTAATTTACATAGGTAAGATTCTGTGATTGTAGCAGTTAACTGATGAAAATAACACACACACACACACACACACACACACACACACACACTGCTGTTGAGACCAAGAAAACAGAACACACACACACACGCAAATGGGAAATGACATTCAATACAGAGAAGTGTAGTGTGATGGAGTTTGGTAAGAGCAGTAGACGAATATTGGGGAACTACTCTCTGAGTAATGAAAGAATCATGAAAAAAATGAAGAAAAAGATCTGGGAGTGATCATAACAGACAAGTTATCCTTTGGAAAACATATAGACCAGATAACTGGGGAAACATACAATCTTCTTTGAAACATAAAAGCAGCATTTACATATTTAGATGAAGAAATGGTGAAGAAACTAATAACATCGATGATACGTCCAAGACTGGAATATGCAGCATTAGTGTGGTCACCTAGATTGAAGAAAGAAATTAGAAAGTTGGAAAGAATACAAAGAGCAGCGACTAAATTACTGGAAACTCTGAGAGAACGTACTTATGAAGAAAGACTGGAGAAATTGGGACTAACAACACTGGAGAGAAGAAGAGAAAGAGGGGACCTAATAGCATTGTACAGGATACAAGAGGGATTGGAGAAATTGGACAGAAAAGATTGGGGTTCGATTCCCCGACCGGGTGAAAATAAGTTGGGTTTATCTTCTTTCACGTGTAGCCCCTGTTCACCTAGCAGTGAGTAGGTACGCGACATAAGGCGAGGAGTTGTGACCTTATCGCAGTGTGTTGTGTGTTGGGTGTCTCAGCCCTACCCAAAGTTTGGTCACTAAAATCTGAGCTCCTTCCGTAGGGGAACAGCTGGCTGTCTCGAGAGAGACCCGCAACAGACCACGAGGTGAATTACACACACACACACACACACACACACACACACACACACAGGCACACACACACACACACACACACACACACACACACACACACACCTAAAGGGAACAGGGTGTTGGAGATATTGATGGTGTGGATAAATATATACTGTTATCATTGTTATTATTATTATTATTATTATTATTATTATTATTATTATTATTATTATTATTATTATTATTATTATTAAAATTATTAATACAAATTAAAAAGGATAATGATAATAAAGGTTTCCCTTCAGGAATGTGGCCTCCTGCCAACTTGCCATCAGAACTGCCCTGCAGGCCATGAGGTCCCTGTTTTATTTAACCAGGTAGCAGTGACATGCCAAATTTGTGGTTTTACCGCATTCCAGTAACAGGCCAAAATTTTTGGCTTGACATAAACCCCCCAAAATAGAGGATGAACCAACTGATTACAAATGCGTTGATATCTGTTATATATATATATATATATATATATATATATATATATATATATATATATATATATATATATATATATATATATATATATATATATATATATATATATATATATATATATATGTGAGTGATGATTTTTCTCATTAATTCGCTTAGAGGAGCCTTAAGAAACATGGTCCCCGCAGCTACCAAGTTTAATAAATTCACATTCCCTCCTCAGGAATTCACCTGACAATCTGATAAGGGTTCAAGATTGTTACTAAAGCATTTGACTGATGAACTGAAAGCTAGGAGGCCCTCTAGGCAGCTAGACCCCACAAGGGGTCTCATGTAAGATGAGGGATGGGGCAACTGGGCATATTAATTTGGGGTAGCTGTTCACCTGTAAAAAATGAAAGAAATGTGTGACTCAAGTTTGTAAGTTTTCAATTTGGATATTTTTCAGAGCTAAAGTGGTGAAACCACAGGAGTAAAAATCACATTGGTGAAAGGCTGACTGTGCTGTCAAAATAAAGTTGGATTATTGAACTTCTATTTCGCTAATATTAAACATGGAATGGTTTCTACAAATTGGCAAACATGTCCTAATGAGATAGGATGATTCGTTCCCTTTCCTCAGAAGTGTGACATTCCTCTTCTTGAAGGGATCATGGGCCTGAGTGGAGGAAAAGATAACATATTATAAGGGATTAGTCAGAGAGAGAAAGAGAGAGAGAGAGAGAGAGGTAATTCATGGGATTAATGATTGAGCCAGTTTATGCATGGTCATGTTAACATTGCAGAGTGTGACTTGCTGATCCTTTGTGTATGTGTGTGTGTGTGTGTGTATAATTCACCTCTTGGTCTGCTGTGGGTCTCTTGAGACAGCCAGGCGTTCCCCTACAGAAGAGCACAGAGCCCATAGTACTGATCTTTGGGTAGGACTGAGACCACTCACACACAACACACTGCGACAACGAGGTCACAACTCCTTGCCTTATGTCGCATACCTACTCACTGCTGGGTGAACAGGGGCTACACGTGAAAGAAGATAAACCCAACTTATCTTCACCCGGCCGGGGAATCGAACCCCGGTCCTCTTGGTTGCGAGGCGGACGCTCTATCCACTGAGCTACTGGGCCGTGTGTGTGTGTGTGTGTGTGTGTGTGTGTGTGTGTGTGTGTGTGTTTACCTACGTATTTGTATTTACCTATTTGTAGTCTACTGGGCCCGAGTTAAGCTCTAATAGTCCCGTCTCCATATTTACATTCATCCAGTCTTTCCTTCATTTGTTGGACACTGCTTGCCTCCACCACCTCCTGTGTGTGTGTGTGTGTGTGTGTGTGTGTGTGTGTGTTTGCCTACAGTACCCTCTCGAGTTTCGCGCTATCCGAGTTTCACGATCCACGAGTTTCGCGGTTAGTCCTGAATTCTTACCATCCCGACTTTCGCTCATTATCACCCCGAGTTTCGCGCTGCTTTGACACGTACGGGTCACGTCTACTTAAAATCCTCCAAACATTGTGGCTATGTCAAGAGAGAGAGAGAGAGAGAGAGAGAGAGAGAGAGAGAACGGGTCGTTTTGAAGCCGCAGTTGAAGGCGGTTGCCTTACGATTGGCTGACAATCCTGAAAACACACTTGTGATTTGCTGGGAGTCCGATGACGTCATCGCCGACGCGCATCCTATCAGCGGCTTCACTGCCTTAAGGCGGTGTCACAATGGCCGTTTTCGTGCAACCGTTGGGGTTACGGGCAACGCCCGTACACCCAACCAGGAGCGAGTTCACGGTTATCCGTAAGCTGGTGTCACACAGGGCTTTTTTCTTCACACCGCGTTGGCGCCACCTAGGGCAACCAGCAACTTAAAATTTTCCTGGTGTGCGTCGCACACGGCCAAGGTCGGTTGCCCATATCCACATCCACAATGTAAACAAAGCACTTGCCCTGTATCAACATGGCATCGTCTGCTAAAGTAAGGGCTGTCGCGGCTTGTGCTGCCATTACCAAAAAGTGCTTTTTCATTGTTTTCAATACCCCGAGTATCGCGATCCTCGAGTTTAGCGCTATAGCTTCGCAACGAAGCAAGCGCGAAACTCAGGAGAATACTATATATATATATATATATATATATATATATATATATATATATATATATATATATATATATATATATATATATATATACATTAATCCCTCGCCATATCGCGGTTCACTTATCGCAGTCTCGCTGTATCGCGGATTTTTAAATTGTATCGTATCGTATCAGTAAAATAAGCTTTTTCTAGCCTAAAAAATGAAAATGATATAAATCAACATAAGTAGGAACACACCTAAACAAGCACATACATCACCCACCTATTTTTTTTTTATTTTTCCGCTGCAGCCTATTCCGCCGTTAGTCTTTTCCCTGGTTCACTCCTCCCCCACTTCCTCTCTTTCTTCGCCCTCTCTGTCCCCATATTTTTTTCCTTCCTTCTCATTTTTTTCTTCTTTTCCTTTCACCTCCCTCCCAGTTTTTCTCTTTTAAAATCTTTCCCTCCCACTCACACCTTTTCTCTCCCCCTCTTTCCTCACCTTTACCTGACCCTCCCTACCTCTCTTAATCTCTTTCCCTCCCACTCACACCCTTTCTCTCCCCCTCTTTCCTCACCTTTACCTGACCCTCCCTCCCTCTCTTTTAATCTCTTTCCCTCCCACTCACACCCTTTCTCTCCCCCTCTTTTCTCACCTTTACCTGACCCTCCCTACCCCTCTTTTAATCTCTTTCCCTCCCACTCACACCCTTTCTCTCCCCCTCTTTCCTCACCTTTACCTGACCCTCCCTACCTCTCTCTTTTAATCTCTTTCCCTCCCACTCACACCTTTTCTCTCCCCCTCTTTCCTCACCTTTACCTGACCATCCCTACCTCTCTTTTAATCTCTTTCCCTCCCACTCACACCTTTTCTCTCCCCCTCTTTCCTCACCTTTACCTGACCCACCCTACCTCTCTCTTTTAATCTCTTTCCCTCCCACTCACACCCTTTCTCTCCCCCTCTTTCCTCCCCTCTACCTGACCCTCCCTACCTCTCTCTCTTAACTCTTTACCTCCCACTCACACTCTTTCTCTCCCCCACTTTCCTCACCTTTACCTAACCCTCCCTACTCTTCTTTTCCCGTCCTATTTCCTCCACTCATTTCCCTTGTTTCCTCTTTTCTCACACCCTCTTATCTTTAGTCTTATCTCTCACTCTTCCTCCCTTTCTCCTTCTCCATTAGATTATATAAACACACACACACACACACAGAAGGTGAAATGGGAAGGGTGTGGGGAGGGAGGGGCGGAAGTGAGAGTCAGGTCATGTCCTGACTGAAGCCCTGACCTGACTCTCCCCACTGTCCCTCCCTCCCCACACTCTTCTCCTTGTTTTCATACCTCCACTCCTTTCCCTTGTTCTCCCTTCTTACATCCTCTATCGGTATTTTTTTAATGACTCACTCTGTCCCTCTCCTCCCTTTCCCCTTCCGTATTTACCTAGTTGTGATATAAAAGAACTAATTCCTGCGCGAAGTTCGTATTTACGAAGCAAATGTCGAAAGTCGAAATAAGAATTATTGTATTATTTATTGGGACCGCGTCGTAACAACGAAACATCATAGGAAGTGTTCATAAGAGTGTGGGAAAGGTCAGTAGGAGTGTGGGAAAGATTTGTCAGAGTGTGGGGAGGGTTTATAAAGCCTTAAAATATATATAAATAATAAAAATAAATATAAGGTCGCTACATCGCGGATTTTCGCCTATCGCGGGGGGTTCTGGAACCTAACCCCCGCGATAGACGAGGGATATATATATATATATATATATATATATATATATATATATATATATATATATATATATATATATATATATATATATATATATATATATATATATATATATGTACTATTCGAAAATCCATATAAAATTAGTGCCCCCCCCTAAAAACACTCCTGGGGCCATGGAGGTATTAAGGGTGGAGGGGCCCTCAGCCCCGAGCGCGCTGGACTGGTGATTGAAGCCAGTTTTCGTAGTCTCAGCTGTCAAATCGGCCGCCATATTGTTCAAGCCGTGAGGTACGAATACGAGCATGTAGCGCGCCTAACATGGAGGGCGCTTGCCCTTAGAGTACCGCATCCATGGAGACCGTAATGTTTTTATTTTCTCTTCTTACTGTTTTCCAGCACTTGAACATGCAGACGTATGAAATAAAAATAATTTTTCATTCTTAACCTTTATTGCATCTTAACAAATACTTAAGCTACCCTTACCAATCATACTACAATCCATTAAACAGTATTAGTTTATTGAGCGTTGCTCTGCTTTTTACATTTTTTAATGAAGTTTTTCTGAATGTAAACTGTTTGCATGAATATTTGTATCTGACCTGCAGATAATTTTCAGTAACTGCCTTGATAAGTAAAACCAGATGATTATTTAGAGGCTCACTTTCCATCATATGACTGGACAGATCTGAAAATACTTTCTTGTTTTCAAAAGCTGACAGCACTTCAATAATAATTTCATGGCAAGCATACGTTGAAAGGCTTGCGTAGGTATATGCTTGTTGCTGCCTATCAGTACTTTTTCTTTGAATTTTTTTTCGCATTCTATACCTATGCTTATCACATCTTTTGATGGAAAACACAGGTTGCCCTTGTTTTCTACACTTATCAGCCCATGAGATTTGTAAACATCACGTGTTACTAGGGCATTACAGCAAGTTTCACAGATCAATGTTTTTTTCAGTTTGACACAAACAAAGCCAGCAATATAACTTACAATGCTTTCACAAACAGGGGAAAATAGCGTACCAGAAATAGGTTCTTTACTTGCCACATGAAAGACATCATATTCCTCGGTTTTGGAAGTTAAATCCTGCTTTGCGACTCTGCTTTTAGCATAAGAGCTGTTGATAACAGAACTCGATGGTACATGACCAGAAGCAGTAAGTATGGGGACAGTCTAAGGGTATGCAGTTACCACGAGCTACTTCTTCAATTTCGTTACTTGTCAAAATTTTCTTGTACGCAGACGAAAACTGGCGAGCTGAGGGTTTGGTATTGCATCCTCCCATACTTCTGATTTTGCCAAAAAATAACTCAACGTGATCTTGGCTCATCTTATATGTCAGTAGATACTTCAGCAGTGGCTCCGAATGAACAATTAACATTTCATTTAGTACTTCGAGGCTCTTACAACAAATAAGGAAACCAACTCCCGTTCTTACACCTGACACACCCTGATGAAATATTCCACATTAAGGGATTAGTGATCTCACCTGACCTGACCTCGTCTTACACACCCTGCCACCAAGCCCATGCCATTACTGGTTAGTGTCTGATTTGTGAAAAGGTTGGAGGAATGAGCCTCCACCCTTATGCACATTATGCATGAATACATTACTTTCAAGTGTTTGGTCAGATTACTGGTGACGTAAGGTCAGGCAAGGTGATGGTAATGACTGCTGTAAAATAGATCTTAACCTCAGTAGGAGACATGAACAGTAGTTTCATTATCTCTTCGTACACCTGTCTGTAAATCAGCTTCGTAATTTATTACTATAAATATACTGTAACAATTAAGAAAATACTGTACATGATATCCAAGAAGCGCGGTAATGTATTCATGATCACCAAGAAATGCGGTGAGGACAATTCATCACCAAGATGTGCGGTTTCCTTTACAAATACAAGTTAGAAATGTCACACGCGGACATGTGTTCTGGCCGGCCGCTCATGGATGTACATCCATTTGGCCACTCCTCCCCGGCTTGAACAATATGGCCGACTGAGAGTTTAGTGGCTTCAAACCGCAAGACTGCATGCCCCCCCCTCCCCCCCCTGGCGCTTGCCCTTAGAGTTAGAGTACCGCATCCATGGAGTACCGTAATGTTTTTATTTTCTCTTCTTACTGTTTTCCAGCACTTTAACATGCAGGCGGATGAAATTAAAATAATTTCGTAATTTATTACTGTAAATATACTGTAACAGGTAAGAAAGTACTGTACATGATATCCAAGAAGCGCGGTAATGTATTCATGATCACCAAGAAATGCGGTGAGGACAATTCATCACCAAGATGTGCGGTCTCCTTTACAAATACAAGTTAGAAAATTGTAAGCGGCAAGCATGTACTGCCAGTCTGCGTGGTCTGGCCGGCCGCTCATGGAGGTACATCCATTTGGCCACTAATCTCCGGCTTGAACAATATGGCCGACTGACAGTTTAGTGGCTTCAAACCGCGAGACTCCATGCACCCCCCCTGCCTGGGGCGCTCCTACGGAATCCGAGTCCCGCCTGGCTGGCTCAGCTGTTACCCACGGGCCCAAGTTGCCAGTTATGCATTTTCTGCTGCAGTCACAGTGTAGTGTTACCACGCTGGGAGGGTCGAGGAGGGCAAATCCCCCCCGTTAGAGGTCAGGATATTTAAAATTCGGTTGGAGTAGTTTAAATATGCGTCTCTTAAGTTCTTAACTATGTAATATGGAGGCGTAATGTCGTATTTTGGAGGTGCAGAGTCAATCTCCACAATTACCGTTTCGTATCTTATTTCAAATATGAATTAGAGAGCAATAGAAACTGTGGTAGAGTAAGAGAGTGTGAGTGTATGACACGGCTCGCGCGCTGACAATGTGGAAGGCAGGATGGCTCCGTTGCCCAGCGTGGAAACACTACAGCAGGAAATGCATAACTGGCAACTTTGGCCGGCGAGTAGAAGGCAAGCCAGGCGGGACCCGGATTCACGTGGTAAGCTCTCCCTACCGCAACTTGATTCATACCAAAACATAACTTCTTCTGTATCTGAATTTTTCTGCAAGGTGAATACCTTTCTCGAACGCTTTGGGGTGCATTCAGTAGGTGTTTTGGCTTGTCTCTTGGGTCCCATGTTCATGTTATGTGGTAATGGAGAAGCGTAGCTGAGGTTGTGCACACACACGGACTTAGGGAAAGCGCATAGGTTTCAATCTGGCAAAACAGTGTTCCTGATGTTGTACACACACATGGACTGAGGGGATGTGCATGGGTGGCAGTCTGGTAAAACAGTGTTGCTACGCACCATGGTTGCTTGGTGCGACGAGCGGGAAATCTAAAACTCCTAAAAAAATCTATGACAATCCGTATAAAACTGAAACCTTACTACTGGAAACCGTCCTATTTGAGGGACGACTGTGTATATATATAAATATATATATATATATATATATATATATATATATATATATATATATATATATATATATATATATATATATGTATATGTATATATATATTTTTTTTTTTTTTACGTTGTTGCCTATTGCGCCATTGAGCATCTTCCCAGTGGGGCCTGATGGTCGGCCCAAGGCTTCTTCAGGTGGGGCCTGATGGTCAGCCCAGCCCGTACTAGCGCAGGCGAGTGTTTTATAGTGGCGCCATCTTGCATTGGCTCATGCCCCCGGAACTCGTTCTTGATTCGCTTGGACGGCTTCCTCTAGAGTCCGGGTTGATGGGTGGTCTTCAGGACAGCATGTGGGTAGTTTTAAGCCACTCGGCAGTGACTGAAAAATCCAGTGGTAGCGTGGATTCGAACCGCGTCGTCCATCACGCGGTGAATGTGAGCCAGTACGCTACCACCGCCATACGCCTACCCACCTACCCGACTATATATATATATATATATATATATATATATATATATATATATATATATATATATATATATATATATATATATATATATATATATATATATATATATATATATATATATATATATATATATATATATATATATATATATATATATATATATATATATATATATATATATATATATATATATATATATATATATATATATATATATATATATATATACACACAGTAAGTCGTGTATGACATAGTTCGTAAGGCGCTGTTTCCTTTGACTCAGTATGGTTTCAGAGCCGCCGTATGTTCAAATCACGCGTGTAAAACCATCTATCACGTGGTTCGTGGTCTCCCCTGGCCTCAAATGTAGACATGTAAATTCAGACTGCACCAAATTTTTCTTCACCAACGTTGTAGTGCGAGAATGGAATAAGCTCCCACCTTCAGTGGTCCAGTGTAACACGATTGACTCCTTCAAAAACAAGCTCGACCATCACTTCCTTCAACTTAATATTAAATAGAGTTGAAATGCAACGTTTTGGAGCCATCTGATTAATGTAGAATCACTTAGGTCTAAGGACAGACCACCTAGTCTGGACCATGGGGTCTGTGTGGTCTGATTTTCTATGTAAATATCTCTCAAACTCTCTCTCTCTCTCTCTCTCTCTCTCTCTCTCTCTCTCTCTCTCTCTCTCTCTCTCTCTCTCTCTCTCTCTCTCTCTCTCTCTCTCTCTCTCTCTCTCTCTCTCTCTCTCAAACTCTCTCTCTCTTTCAAACTCTCTCTCTCTCTCTCTCTCTCTCTCTCTCTCTCTCTCTCTCTCTCTCTCTCTCTCTCTCTCTCTCTCTCTCTCTCTAACTCTCTCTCTCTCTCTCTCTCTCTCTCTCTCTCTCTCTCTCTCTCTCTCTCTCTCTCTCTCTCTCTCTCTCTCTCTCTCTCTCTCTCTCTCTCTCTCTCTCTCTCTCTCTCTCTCTCTCTCTCTCTCTCTCTCTCACTCTCTCTCTCTCTCTCTCTCTCTCTCTCTCTCTCTCTCTCTCTCTCTCTCTCTCTCTCTCTCTCTCTCTCTCTCTCTCTCTCTCTCTCTCTCTCTCTCTCTCTCTCTCTCTCTCTCTCTCTCTCTCTCTCTCTCTCTCTCTCTCTCTCTCTCTCTCTCTCTCTCTCTCTCTCTCTCTCTCTCTCTCTCTCTCTCTCTCTCTCTCTCTCTCTCTCTCTCTCTCTCTCTCTCTCTCTCTCTCTCTCTCTCTCTCTCTCTCTCTCAAACTCTCTCTCTCTCTCTCTCTCTCTCTCTCTCTCTCTCTCTCTCTCTCTCTCTCTCTCTCTCTCTCTCTCTCTCTCTCTCTCTCTCTCTCTCTCTCTCTCGGATAGATGGGAGATGCCCTTTAACGTAGACAAGTGCCAGGTCCTTCAAGTTGGAACGAGAAATAAGAAGTTCGATTACGAAATGCACGGCGTTAAACTCATAAGCGTTCAATGCGTTAAGAGGATTTGCACAAAATTTCAGCTTGGTCTGATAGATGGGAGATGCCCTTTAATGTAGACAAGTGCCAGGTCCTTCAAGTTGGAACAAGGAATAAGAAGTTCGATTACGAAATGCGCGGCATTAAACTCAAAAGCTTTCAATGCGTTAAGGATTTGGGGTCAAAATTGCGTCAAACCTCAAATTCTCACAGCAATGCATCGATGCAGCAAATAAAGCGAACAGAATGCTGGGCTTCATTAAAAGAAACTTTTTATTCAAGAATAAAGATGTAATACTTCCACTCTACAATAGTTTAGTCAGACCCCACTTGGAATATGCAGTACAGTTTTGGTCTCCCCACCATGCAAAGGACATTGCTAAATTAGAAGGTGCTCAGTGTCGGGCAACAAAAATGAACCCTTCCTTGCGCAACAAATCCTACGAAGAAAGGCTTTCCACCCTTAACATGTTCTCTCTTGAAAAACGTCGCCTCCGAGGAAAACTGATCGAATGTTTTAAAATACTTAATGGTTTCACGAATGTAGACAAAACAAAATTGTTTATGATGACACTTTGCGAACGAGGAACAATGGCATAAAACTCAAATGTAGACAAGTAAATTCAGGCTGCACCAAATTTTTTTCATCAACATTGTAGCGTGAGAATGGAATAAGCTCCCACCGTCAGTGGTCCAATGTAACACGATTGGCTCCTTTAAAAACAAGCTCAACTGTCACTTAATATTAACTAGAGTAGAAAAGCAATGTTTTAGAGCCATCTGATTAGTGTAGATTCACTTAGGTTTAAGGACAGACCACCTAGTCTGGACCATGGGGTCTGTGTGGTCTGATTTTCTATGTAATTCTCTCTCTCTCTCTCTCTCTCTCTCTCTCTCTCTCTCTCTCTCTCTCTCTCTCTCTCTCTCTCTCTCTCTCTCTCTCTCTCTCTCTCTCTCTCTCTCTCTCTCTCTCTCTCTCTCTCTCTCAGACTCTTTCTCTCTCTCAAACTTTCTCTCTCTCAAACTCTTTCTCTCTCTCAAACTCTCTCTCTCTCTCTCTCTCTCTCTCTCTCTCTCTCTCTCTCTCTCTCTCTCTCTCTCTCTCTCTCTCTCTCTCTCTCTCTCTCTCTCTCTCTCTCTCTCTCTCTCTCTCTCTCTCTCTCTCTCTCTCTCTCTCTCTCTCTCTCTCTCTCTCTCTCTCTCTCTCTCTCTCTCTCTCTCTCTCTCTCTCTCTCTCTCTCTCTCTCCACCTCTATTACCAAGCTTCAAGATAACCTAAGAGTCCTTAGTTTCAATGCGCATAGCCTAAGAAACAAGTTTGATGAACTGAGATGTCTTGCTCTGACAGAAAATTTTGACGTAATTGCTATAACCGAAACATTTATCGACACTACAAATATTGATTTAAGTACAGAATACAACATAGATGGCTACAGACTCTTCAACAAAGATTGTGTAAACCGTAGAGGTGGTGGTGTCGCCCTTTTTGTCAGAAGCTATTTGCAACCCACTGACAGAACACCAGGAGACAGTAACGTTGAACATTTGTGCGTGCGAGTAAACATTGCAAAGGTCAAGTTAAATATATCTGTCACCTACAGGCCTCTGGGGCAATCACTCAATGCTGATCTTGAAATGTACAGCGTTTTAAGGCAGTCACTTAATAACAGCGACTCACTGATATTAGGAGACTTTAACCTCCCAAATATCGACTGGGCGACACTGTCAGGTACAGAATGCAAGTCACATTGAATGATCAAATTTTTAGAAGAAAATTATCTAAGCCAAATGGTTTCTGAACCAACTCGACAAAATAACATACTAGACCTTGTTATAACAACCCAAGATAACCTAGTCAGTAATGTCACAGTAGGAGAACACCTCGGTGCTTGTGATCATAAATTAGTCCACGTCGACATTAGAGCTCAAACATCAGTGACTGAAAATAAAGTATAGGTGCCCGATTTCAAAAGAGCTAACTTCGTAGAAATCCGACGAAAACTAATAGAAATGCAACTATCAAATGAAGGTAATGTAGAGGACGCCTGGCTAAGCTTTAAAAATCACTTACTCACTCAGCAGAACACATTCGTCCCTTTGTGTGAGAAGCGAAGTAACACTAATTAAAGCCCACCTTGGTTTAACAGCGAAATTAAACACTCAGTCAAGAAGAAAAAATTGTTTTACAGGCTAAAGAAAGAGCAAAGCACGCCCGCAAACATTAGACCTTACTATGATGCCAGGCGACGAGTAAAAAGATTAGTATGTCAGGCAAAGCGTAGATATGAAGAAACTATTGCGGCCAACTGTAAAAATAATCTGAAATCCTTCTTCAGTTACATAAACAACAGAAAGGCGATCAGAAGTGGAATTGGACCCCTAACAAACAGCGATGGTGCACTAGTAACTGACAGCCAACACCAGTACTAATGTAAATCCCGAGCATGCATTGCCTAACTTTGAAATAACAACCGATGAAGTCCTTAAACCCCTCAAATCACTTAAAACAAATAAAAGTCCTGGACCTGACAAAGTATATCCTACCCTGCTCAAAGAAACAAAGAGCGAAATAGTCTCCTCTCTCACAACCGTATTCAATATGTCCTTGCGACAAGGCATCGTCCCTTCGGATTGGAAAAAGGCTAACGTGACACTGATTTATAAGAAAGGAGACATAAAAGTACCAGGTAATTAAAGGCCCATTAGTCTAACTTCGGTTGTAGGTAAGCTACTTGAGAGCATAATTAGAGACAAAATTGTGTGTTACCTTGAAAGCCACTCATTAATTGGGAACTCACAACACGGCTTCTGTAAGAAAAGATCCTGCCTATCAAACCTATTAACCTTTTATAACGACCTCTTCACGGTTCATGACGTCACCAAATCACTGGGTGTAGTCTATCTTGATATCCAGAAAGCGTTTGATAAAGTCCCACATCATAAATTACTTTACAAATTAAAGCAAATAGGTATTGATGGTCAAGTACACCAATGGATCGCGAATTGGTTGAGCAACAGACAACAACGAGTGGTGATCGACGGATTTAACTCAGAGTGGGCGCCGGTCACAAGTGGCATCCCTCAGGGCTCGGTTCTTGACCCAGTGCTCTTCATTATTTACATCAATGACGTGGATGTTGGACTATATAATCGCATTAGTAAATTTGCAGACGACACAAAGATTGGTAACTCGGTTCACACTGACGAAGACAGGCAAAGCCTCCAAGAGGATTTGCACAAAATTTCAGCTTGGTCTGATAGATGGGAGATGCCCTTTGATGTAGACAAGTGCCAGGTCCTTCAAGTTGGAACAAGGACTAAGAAGTTCGATTACGAAATGCGCGGCGTTAAACTCAAAAGCGTTCAATGCGTTAAGGGCTTGGGGGTCAAAATCGCGTCAAACCTCAAATTCTCACAGCAATGCATCAATGCAGCAAATAAAGCGAACAGAATGTTGGGCTTCATTAAAAGAAACTTTTTATTCAAGAATAAAGATGTAAAACTTCCACTCTACAATAGTTTAGTCAGACCCCACTTGGAATATGCAGTACAGTTTTGGTCTCCCCACCATGCAAAGGACATTGCTAAATTAGAAGGTGTTCAGCGTCGGGCAACAAAAATGATCCCTTCCTTGCGCAACAAATCCTACGAAGAAAGGCTTTCCACCCTTAACATGTTCTCTCTTGAGAAACGTCACCTCCGAGGAAAACTGATCGAATGTTTTAAAATATTTAATGGTTTCACGAATGTAGACAGAACAAAATGGTTTATGATCGATGACACTTTGCAAACGAGGAACAATGGCATAAAACTCGAATGTAGACAAGTAAATTCAGACTGCACCAAATTTTTTTTCACCAACGTTGTAGTGCGAGAATGGAATAAGCTCCCACCGTCAGTGGTCCAATGTAATACGATTGACTCCTTTAAAAACAAGCTCGACCGTCACTCCCTTGAACTTAATATTAACTAGAGTAGAAAAGCAATGTTTTGGAGCCATCTGATTAGTGTAGATTCACTTAGGTTTAAGGACAGACCACCTAGTCTTGGCCATGGGGTCTTTGTGGTCTGATTTTCTATGTAATTCTCTCTCTCTCTCTCTCTCTCTCTCTCTCTCTCTCTCTCTCTCTCTCTCTCTCTCTCTCTCTCTCTCTCTCTCTCTCTCTCTCTCTCTCTCTCTCTCTCTCTCTCTCTCTCTCTCTCTCTCTCAAACTCTTTCTGTCTCAAACTTTCTCTCTCTCAAACTCTCTCTCTCTCTCTCTCTCTCTCTCTCTCTCTCTCTCTCTCTCTCTCTCTCTCTCTCTCTCTCTCTCTCTCTCTCTCTCTCTCTCTCTCTCTCAAACTCTCTCTCTCTCTCTCTCTCTCTCTCTCTCTCTCTCTCTCTCTCTCTCTCTCTCTCTCTCTCTCTCTGTGTGTGTGTGTGATATTTGTTCATAATCAAGTAGTTTATGTAAGTATCATAATCATGTGCATCCTCATACAAATTATTATGTGACTGTCTGAGATCCTTGCCATCATCCTGAGTCACGGCATTGCGCTCCAGAGGGCCCTGTATGCAGTAGAATCGAATGGAATCCAATTTTGCCTAACGTCTATTTTTACTTGCGAAGGCCAAAGTCAACGAAAAAGTTTCAATTGCATAGGTAACTTAAATGTGACTTTAGAAATGCGAATGATTTATTGCTTTTATTCCTTTATTTTCACTAAAGATTTGGCAACTACGACAAATTAATTGATGCAAAATACCTCCCAATGTGTGAGAGAAATGGAAGAAATAATCTGCACAGATATGCACGCATCGACGCGTCAGCCCTTTCGGACGAGTGATGAATGTAAACAGACCAATAGCCTACATGCCGCCATGTTTATGTCAGGGACCCACTGTTTCAGTGTGTGTATTTACCAACGGTAGTTGAAATTGCCTAGTTGTACATTTGTGGTGAGTGCTCCAGCAAACTTGTGGTGAGTTCTGAGACAATAGATAGTTTTAAGAAAAGGTTACATAAATTCATGGATATGGTGAAGCTGTTCTTGTGAGAGAATGACTGAATTTTTTTTCTCAAAATTTCTCTCCAATATTAGGGTGCATCTTCTAAGATGCAGCATCTTGTAAGCCGTAAAATACGGTAACTTAAGATGCCAAATACCACTTATAAGCTTCGTTGCCAGTGACAGGAGCACTCAGTAGAGCGTGACGATCCCATAGCTCCCGGAGATGAGTTGATTAGGTTTAAGGTCTGAACATACCATCCATTTACTTCAAACGTAATCCACTCATGCACTCAGTCTCAGCCTCACTCGTGTGAGGAAGAAATGAAGGACACCATGAGCGACTGGCTAGTATTGGCACCGGTACCAAGCAGTCTGGTACCGGTACCGTACCGTATAGCTGGTACCGTTAATACCGGTACTGGTACCGGTACTTCCCCACCCCTATTGTTGAGTAGCGTGGCAGCGTGGGTTCAAGTCGTGTTGTTCAAGTGGCGCGCGGGAAGAACTGAGCTCAGCTGTGTGGCCGCGGCGCCGTGTGAGTCCATTTGCGTGAGACATCTGGTGGCTACTCCATAAAATATTGCGTATAAATGAAAAAAACGTGTAAATTAAACATTTATTTGGATTTTGGACCCCGCGTTATTTAAAAAACGCGTAAACGAAACTCGCGTAAATCGAGTTACCTGTATTGTGTCCATGAAGAGGTCGCATAAATCAAAAACAATGTAAATCAAACAAGAGGTAGGTTTCTATTGAAAAATAAATATTCACTTCATTCAGTGGAGAGAGAGAGAGAGAGTATCCATATCACCGAGATATCCACTCAGGCACTCAGTCTCAGCCTCACTCGTGTGAGGAAGAAAGGGACACCATGAGCGACTGGCTCGTATGGTACTGGTACCGAGCAGTCTGGTACCGGTACTGTACCGTATAGCTGGTACCGCCGGTACCTGCCCACCCCTATTGTTGAGTAGCGTGGCAGCGTGGGTACTGTATTGTTGTTCAAGTGGCGCACGGGAGGAACTGAGCTCAGCTGTGTGGCCGCAGTGCTGTGTGAGGCCAGTTGCATGAGACATCTGGTGCCCACTCCATAAAATATCGCGTATAAGTGAAAAAAACGTGTTAATTAAACATTTATATGGATTTTGGACCCCGCGTTATTTAAAAA
Organism: Eriocheir sinensis; assembly: GCF_024679095.1. Classification (NCBI taxonomy): domain Eukaryota; kingdom Metazoa; phylum Arthropoda; class Malacostraca; order Decapoda; family Varunidae; genus Eriocheir; species Eriocheir sinensis. Next base: position 5,302,429 of record NC_066540.1, on the reverse strand, counting down.
AACGCATAAACCAAACTCGCCTAAATCGAGTTACCTGTACCCTTTTGACAAAGTCGCTGTCTACACCATATTTGTTGACATGTCAAAACAGGACTCTCGAGTCTCTAAGAAGGACCAGTTCTGGTAGATCCCAGCAAATAGTAAGGTTTTTATATGCAGAACTGGCCGCGTTACTGGATTTGGAGTAGTCCACTACTGCTCCTCCGCACCTCGGATGCAGGTTGTCCGCACCTGTACTTCCGCGCCTAAATTTTTTTTGCTCGGTCCGCTACCGAACCTCTGTAACTCCGCTACGGTACCCAAAACTATTAAAACGCGCCTGAAAAAAACTAGCCCGCACCTCATAAATAAAACGAAATAGTACAAGGCAATAATACATCAGAGCTACATATATATATATATATATATATATATATATATATATATATATATATATATATATATATATATATATATATATATATATATATATACAGTCATCCCCCGCCGTTCGCGGGTATTTCGTTCCCGGACTTCGGCGCGATGCGCGAAACCGCGAACGGCGGGACTATAACCCTATGGGAAAATATGCATTTGGGGAAGTCACCTCTGACACGTCATATAAAACATGTTTTTTTCGTTCTTTTTAATGACTGAAATGAGACAAGACCTTGCAGCAAGTCGCAAACGTCAAAATTTAGTAGCACAGAAGACCCAAAAGTAGCCCAATTTGCGATAAGTAGCCCAATCTGGCAACACTGCAGTGTGGCGGCGCGTGAATTTTTTTTTTTAGGATAATGTTGCTATGAGAAAATCTCGACCAATAGCAGTCGTCCCTGAGTGAGCTGCTGGCCAATAGGAAAGCATGACGTCACAGTCTAACCGTGACGTCACTCAGGAGCAACCTAACGTCCATTGCCCCGCCTCCCTCCTCTCTCCCTTCCCCCCTCCTCTCTGCCTCCCTCCCTCCCTCCTCTCTGCCTTCCTCCCTCCTCTCTCCCTTCCCCCCTCCTCTCTGCCTCCCTCCCTCCCTCCTCCTCCCTCCTCCTCTGCCTTCCTCCTCCTCTCTCCCTTCCCCCTCCTCTCTGCCTCCCTCCTCCCTCCTCTCTGCCTTCCTCCCTCTCTCTCCCTTCCCCCTCCTCTGCCTCCCTCCTCCCTCCTTTCTGCCTTCCTCCCTCCTCTCTCCCTTCCCCTACTCTCTGCCTCCTCCTCCCTCCTCTCTGCCTCCCCCTCCTCCCTCCTCTCTGCCTTCCTCCTCCCTCTCTCCCTTCCCCCTCCTCTGCCTCCTCCTCCTCCCTCCTCTGCCTTCCTCCTCCCTCTCCCTTCCCCTCCTCTCTGCCTCCCTCCCTCCTCTCTGCCGACCTCTTTAGCGTCAATGCATCCGCGTATACGCGAAACTGGGGCCAGGTATAAGCAGGGGGTCTTAGTTGACCGCGAATACGCTGAAACCGCGATGGGTGAGACCACGAACGGCGGGTGACTGTATATATATATATATATATATATATATATATATATATATATATATATATATATATATATATATATATATATATATATATATATATACAGTCGTCCCTCAAATAGTACGGTTTCCAATAGTGCGGTTTTGGTTTTGTACGGATTGTCATGGAAGAATTTTTTCAGGATTTTTAAATTACCCGCTCGTCGCACCAAGCAGTTATGGCATGAGTGGCAACACTGTTGTACCAAAACACCTGCTGAAAGCACCCCAAAAGCGTTCGAGAAAGGTGTTCACCTTGCAGAAGAATTCAGATTTTGGAGAAGTTACATTTTGGGATGAGTTACATTGTTGTAGGGAGAGCATTCCATGAGAATGAGAGCAGTGTTCGCTGTATCTATGATCTTGATCTTGTCATGATGTCACAAGTGGCCTAGGATTTCTCCCTTGGTCTTGGTTCGGGAGTTAGTTGTCCCTTTCGGTCCCAACTGCAGCCTTTGAAACGGCTTACTCCCTCAGGGCCAACACCCTGAAAATTATGGTGTAAAAAAAATTCTTGCTGGGCCGCCATATTTGCTGATGGCGTCATCACAGCACGAAGGCGCTCCACCTCTCAAAGCCGGGAGCGAGCAGATGTGCCAAGTTGGTAACTCGTGCTGCCCGTCACGCATTTGAGAGCACTCGGGATGTTCTGAGAGTCCTGATTCCCTCTCAAACACAGCCCAGAAGTGTTTTTAAGGGGGCACTAATTTTATACGGATTTTCGAATAATGCAGAATCCTGGATCCCTAACCGCATTACTACTTGATATATATATATATATATATATATATATATATATATATATATATATATATATATATATATCTATATATATATATATATATATATATATATATATATATATATATATATATATATATATATATATATATATATATATATATATATATATATATATATAGGGGAGGCGGTGGCTGAGTCGTCAAAGTGACCTCGTGTTCAGGAGGACGAGTTCAATCCCCTCCCGGTGCCACCAAGCTGGGATTTTTCAGCCGCCGAGTGGCTTAAAACTACCCATGCTGTCCAGAAGACCACCTATCAACCCGGACTCTAGATTCTAGGATCAAAGATGAGCTCCGGGTGGCAGCATGAGCCAATGCAAGATTGCGCCACTATAAAACACTCGCCTCGCCAGAACAGGCTGGACCGACCATCAGGACCCACCGGAAAGAAGCCTTGGACCGACCAACAGGATCCACCTGGAAGAAGCTACAATGCAATAGGCATAATGTAAAAAAATATATATATATATATATATATATATATATATATATATATATATATATATATATATATATATATATATATATATATATATATATATATATATATATATATATAGAGAAATAATACTTATAATACTTAAAACTACTTATTCCTCCCTAATTTACATTTCCCATTCTTAATTAAATTCTGGCATTACACTGGGAGGGTCAGCTCCACGTCAGACAAGGAAATGTCTGACGTCGCCAGTGGCATAGGGGTTCTGGAGGCTGACGGTGCAGGCGTGCTTGTTCTGTAGCTCACGCTATTGACGCTACTATCCCCAGACACACTCCTGCTCCTGTCGCTATCACCTCTTTTCACATATCTCTCCATGTTTATTTGTAAACACTAAACAGTTGCAGTGAATCACTAAAAGTCAAATGACTCTGGAAAGAAAAAGAAACTTGACACAGTGATCAGCTGGTAGCACACAGCCCGCCAAAATGCACGAAAGTAATGCCGCGGACTGTTTGTCGTCTTCGTTTTTTTATCTTTGAAAATCTCAGGTGCGGAAGTCTGGACCCTAAATTTTGCCTGTCCGCACCTGTTACTTCCGCACCTTTGAAAACTTTCCACACTTCTGGGCTTCCGCACCTCGTTTGGCGGTCCGCAGGTACGGAGGAGCGGAGGTCCGGACCTAGGTGCGGAAGTACCCAGGTATGTTTATATGTAAAATATTGGGTTTTAATAGGATCTGCATAGATAGGAAACTTTAAAAATTAATTGATAGGGGGAAGGGCTACTAATGCCAGGCAAAAACCCTTCACCCGACAGTCGTGGTTTAAACCCGTTTATTTATTTATTTTTTTAAATAGCTGCCCAAACTGAAATGCATCTTATAAGCCCATGAGTCTTATAAGCTGTCAAATGTGGTATATATAATTTTTTTATTTGGCAATTTCTGTATTCAACCACTTCTTTGGAATATAACCCAATAGAAAAGAAGTGGTTACCCGTACAAAATTACCAATTAATCATTTATTGCACCCCCAGGCATGTTTTTGCTACACATGGAAATGAAGAGTCAGGGAGGTGAGACACTAAGGCAGTCATCTCGGTCATCAATGCTACGTTACAAGTCACAACTCCTGCATGTTCTGTCCACCTCCCTGTTTGCCCCTTTCCTGCTCTCTGGCCTACAGGAGGAGAAACAAGAGGTCACAATTGAGCTGTTCTCCCAGTATGAGGAGGACCCAGTAAGTCACAGAGAGAGAGAGAGAGAGAGAGAGAGAGAGAGAGAGAGAGAGAGAGAGAGAGAGAGAGATTCTCATAAATATGTAGACCACACAGACCCTATGACTCCGACCAAAACCATAAAATAGAATTTGGCCATTTTCATCACACGCGTCATGCTATTACCAAAAGAGCCTCACAAAATTCATATTTCTGCTGATACAATAGTGTTTTATTTATTTCTTTATTTTTTTCCAGGAAAGGAAGTAGCTCAAGGGCAACAAAAAAAGTGTAGAAACAAAGCCCACTAATCGCTGCTCCTATAAAAGATAAAAGTAAAAAGTAGCCAAAAGAGAGGTCAATTTTGGGTGGAGAGGTGTCTTGATACTCTCCTCTTGAAAGAGGTTAAGTCATAGGCAGTGGAAATACAGACGAAGGAGGGCTGTTCCAGAGTTTACCAGTGAAATGAATGAAAGAATGGAGATGCTGGTTAACTCTTGCATAAGAGGTTTAATTGGACAGTATAGGGATGAGCTAGAGTAGAATGTCGAGTGCAGCAGGGCTGCTGGAGGGGGGAAGGCATGCAGTTAGCAAGTTCAGAAGAGCAGTCAGCATGAAAATATCAGTAGAAGATAATAAGAGATGCAACATTTTGGTGGAATTTAAGAGGTAGAAAACTTAACAAAAGGAGAGTTGATTAGACAAAAAGCCTTTGACTCCATTCCACTTTGAGTCTGGTCAGGATCTTGAAAAAGTAAATGGTTTGCTCAGTTTCATCCCTAGCAAATGTAGTCAGGGATTCATGATCATTATAAAGAGAATTCATGAGTTTTCACAATATTCAGTGATGCCCAGTGTCAGTCAATAGGAAGAGACTGAAAAAAACATTGCTAGCTTTGAAACTGCTAGTTTGGGGGCAAACGTTAAATAGTAGTAAAAAATAAAAATGAACTTTTGAGAAGTTGATTTTTTTGTTAATATTCTTCTGTCCTGCCTGCTTTGAACAACTAAATTTACATTTACATATAACCATAATTACTATTAGGCAAAGGCAACAAAACACTTCCCATTAATCCCTAAAGGACGAGTGACCCGCAGGCTGAAATATTGGTGGGTTCCGTAAAACAATGAGTGTCTCGCATGTGGACATCTTTATTTCTCTTGTTTCCTCCTGACCAGTATTGTGGTACATCTGATATACATTAATCAACTAACTTAGGCCTAAATATACACACACATTGGCCTAGGCCCTAGAGGCTCGGTCACATGGCTAGTTGTGATTGATAAAGGACGCTTGGTCCCTCCCTCTCCTATTAGCCATCCACCCCTGGGGTTCATCCCGGTAAAGTTGCTTTCACATATTCACGGTCATGGTCCCAATCTTCTCCGGTCACTCCCAATCTGCAAATTGTGGCCAGACTGCTGACAAGTATTCACCATTGGTGGTTCGACCAGCATCACACCTGCAGTTTTTCGCCTGTGTACCGCAGTCAGACCGGCTGCTTACCACCTGTAAACCGGAGACCATATATGATTTTCAATTTTTCCGACCGGTGATTGATCTACGACAACTGCAGGTTAGCCTGCGATAGGCCTCATCTTTCCCACAGGCAGATAGGCGGCAGACCTGCATAATGCCTGCATCACGTCGGTGATCAAACACAGTCGTTATCACACCAGGTGAACAGGGTGTGTCTAATAAGCACCCCTCCAGGTGTTTTTATTCTTTCCTGTGTTTGACATTGCCATGGCTTTCCTCAGCAATTGTGAATGTGAGATTGAAACAGATAACCTGATGACGCAGTAGGTGCAAGGAGAAACATGACTGAGAGTGGATAACGAACCATCAAGACTTGACCTAATTTTCACAAAAAATATGGAGTTAGATAAAGGAGTCAGTCATGAGTGCCCCTTAGGAAAGAGTGACCATGAACTATTGGAGATGAAAAACTTTGAAAGGATGTGAATATCGAGATGAAGCTTACAAGGAAAAAAGGAAAAACTACGCTAAAGCAGATTAGGTTGGACTCAAGACTTTCTTCGGTGGGGTAGACTGGACTGATATGAAGAGTAGTACTAATATTCAAGAGAAATGTGAGTTTTTTATGAATATTTACAACTGAGGGATAGAGATATATGTTCCATACTACACAGTAAAAACTAAAGGAGAGAAAACATGGTTTGGATGAAAATGTGAAACAGCTAGAAGAAATAGAAATAAGACATTGAGGAATTTAAAGAAAAGACCAAATAAGAACAACAGGGACAAATATAAAAAAAAGCAAGAAATGAATATGTGAAAATAAGGAGAGAGGAGGAAGCTGAATTTGAAAGAAGAATAGTTTTTAAATATAAGGAAGAACCAAAAATGTTTTATAAATTTGTGAACGGGAAGTTAAAAAGAAATAAAGGAGTGGAAAGGCTATAATAAAAAAATGTATTCTATGAAAAGGACAAAGGAATTGCAGAAATATTAAATAAAATTTTTAATACTTTACAAAAGAAACCGACTTTGACTGGGGTCTCGAAAATTGCAATGAAGGGAAACTAAATCATGTAAAGGTTGATAAAGGAGAACTGATACAGCTGATGAAGACCTTAGATGGAAGGAAAGCTATGGGACTGGATGGAATCTCAGGACAAGTGCTAAAAGAGTATAGAAATGAATTATTGGAGCCACTTGACGACATAATAACATGCTCTATAAATACAAGAAAAGTGCCTTTAGAATGGAAGAGACCGAACATTGTACCAATTTATAAAAGTGGAGATAAAACTGAACCACTAAATTATAGACCAATCTCTTTGACAAGTGTAATGTGCAAGATTTGTGAAAGTATAATAATAAAAAATGGGTTGAACATTTAAAAAAGGAAAACATGATAAATAAGGGACAGTTTGGATTTAGAAAAGGGAAATCATGTGTCATTAACTTACTATGTTTCTACTCAAGAGCAATAGACATGGTGCAAGAGAGAGAAGGGTGGGCTGATTGTGTATAGTCGTCCCTCAAATAGTGCGGTTTCAGTTTTATACGGATTGTCATAGAAGTTTTTTTAGGATTTTAAAATTTCCCGCTCATCGCACCAAGTGCCATGGCGTGAGTGGCAACACTGTTCTACCAGACTGCCACCCATGCACATCCCCTCAGTCCATGTGTGTGCACAACATCAGGAACACTGTTTTGCCAGATTGTCCGTGTGTGTGCGCAACCTGAGCTATGCTTCTCCATTACCACATAACATGAACATGGGACCCAAGAGACAAGCCAAAACACTTGCTGAAAGCACCCCAAAGCATTCTAGAAAGGTATTCACTTTGCAGAAGAATTCATATTTAGGAGAAGCTACATTTTGGTATGAGTTAAGTTATGGTAGGGAGAGCATACCACGTGAATCCAGGTTCTGCCTGGCTCAGCTTCTACTCGCTGGCCAAATTTGCCAGTTATGCATTTCCTGCTATAGTGTTACCACGCTTAGCAATGGAGCCATCCTGCCAGCGCTCCCTGATTGATTGATAGTTTATTGTTGCAGGGGTTAGCAAGCAAGCCTTGTCATACACTCACACTCTCTCTTACTCTCTACCACAGTTTCTATTGCTCTCTAAATCATACTTGAAATAAGATACGAAATGGTAATTGTTGAGATTGACTCCGCGCCTCAAAAATACGACATTATGCCTCCATATTATATAGACACTGCACTGTGACTGCAGCAATGCTTAACTGACAACTTGGGCCCACGGGTAACAGCTGAGCCAGGCAGGACCCGGATCCCGTAGGAGTGGCCAGGAGTGTTTCTAGGGGGGGCACTAATTATATATGGATTTTCGAATAGTACGGGGGTCCTGGGTCCCTAACCCCCATACTATTTGAAGGACAACTGTATGTCGATTTGAAAAAAGTTTTTGACAAGGTTCTTCACAAAAGGAATCTGGAAACTACAGCAGTCGGGAGGAATTGTCGGAAAGGTTATCGAGTGGATGAAGGATTACTTAACAGGAAGAGAAATGAGGACGGTGATTAGGGAGGAGAAATCAAACTGGAGGAGAGTAGAGAGTGGAGTCCCTCAAGGGTCAGTTCTAGCACCAATAATGTTCATAATATATATAAATGATATGCCAAAGAGTATAAAAAGTTATATGAGCCTTTTTGCTGATGATGCAAAGTTAATAAGAAAAGTGAGGATGGAGGAAGACTGAAGAGCTGCAAAAAGACCTGGACAGAGTGTATAGATGGAGCCAGCTATGGAATTTAATGCAAACAAATACCATGTCATGGAAATGGAGAAGAGTAAAAAAAAGACCAAGGAAAACATACAGGATGGGAGTAACGATGCAAGACACACTATCCCCAGAAAAGCACATAAACAAGCTGTTTGGAGAAACCTACAGGATGATGTAAAATATAAGGGTATCATGCCATTTTATGGACAAAAAAATGATGAAGAAAATAATAATAACAATGATAAGACCAAAACTTGAATATGCTGCAGTTGTATGGTCGCCTCACAAAAAGAAGTATATCAGAAAGTTGGAAAGGATACAGAGAATTGCAACTGAAATGGTCCCAGAACTCTTGAATATGATGTATGAAGACAGATTGAAGGAGATGGACTTGACGACACTGGAACAAAGAAGGGAAACAGGAGATCTGATCATGCTGTATAAGTTGGTAAATAAGTTTGATGAGGTGGACAGAAATTATCTCTTCTTAACTGCGAGAATGCTGTGGCTGAGAGGACATGGGAAGAAACTTAATAAAGAAACCTGTTTGAGTGACTTAAAAAAGTATAGTTTTCCACATGAAGTGTTAACACCTGGAACAGCTTGTGGGAAGTTGTGGTGGAGGCGAACAGTGTCCATCAAATGAAGGAAAGGCTGGATGAATGTAGATATGGAGACGGGACTATTAGAGCTTAGCTCGGGCTCAGTAGACTACAAATAGGTAAAATGTACACACGCATGCACACACACAGTGGAGTAAGGCTCTGCCCTGTTAGGCTCTGACCTGGCTGGCTGAGGTTCAAGTCCCACTCAGACTGAGATTTTTTCACTGATACAGAGTGGCTACTGTCCCCTCTTGAACTAGAGGGATTGGAGGGGGGAAGGTCCTAGCAGACTCAGAAATCAACTATAATGAGCTTGGTAATCAGGAGGGTACTTGCTGGCAAGGACAAGTCTAGCTTGTGATCAGGCTGTGGTGAATTATACACATACATACACAGAGGGAAGGTTACCCAGTCTAGAATCTGAAATGAATTCAAAGCTATGTTTTACAGATTGAGACACAGAGACAGGTACCCATAAGCTTAGCTCATTTCCTGTATATCACAGCATATTGGTAAATACACATACATCAACTTCCACCCTATCTCATTCTATTCCTTCTATCCCACAGCTAGTCCCCGTGTCTGAGGTACATATCGAGTTGGCATCACGCCATGTTGAGCTTTACTCAGCTCAGCTTCGCATACATGCCATGTTCTCGGGTCTGCGTTACTTCATGTTCTACTACCCACTAAGTGCAGCATCTGTTGGGATCGGCATTTGTATGGTTTTCCTGTCAACTGTGGTCATCCTAAGTTGGTACCAGTTCTCTGCCCCTTCCACGCTGTCTCCTATGCAACCAATGATGGTAAGGAATTGATTGCATTATAGCCTATGTTTGAGGTATATACATCATTTCATGCTTAAACTTATGTAAAAGCAACTATTCTATTAATAAGCCAAGGTTTGGGGGGGGTCAACTTTCACATGGACACTACTTTCCTTAGGAAGTTACTACCACCAATAATGATAATAATAAAATTTAATGATAATAAAAATACTAGTCTTACTACTACTACTACTACTACTACTTTTACTACTACTACTAGTACTACTACTACTACTACTACTTTTACTACTACTACTACTACTACTACTACTACTACTACTACTACTACTACTGCAACGACTGTTGCTTAAATTACAGGCTCACGGAGTAGAGGGTAAAGTTTTGAACTGGGTCAAGGCGTGGCTTAGCAATAGGAAGCAAAGAGTGCAAATCAATGGTAAAAGATCTGACTGGGGATGTGTTACGAGTGGGGTCCCACAAGGTTCGGTATTAGGTCCACTTTTGTTTATTATTTATATCAATGACTTAGATACAGGAATTAGTAGTGATGTTTGTAAATTTGCAGATGATACCAAAATCGGTAGAGTAATTGAGTCGGATCAGGACGCTAGTATTTTCCAAGGTGAACTCAACAGATTGTATGACTGGGCGGATAAATGGCAGATGGAGTTCAATGTAGGGAAGTGCAGTATTCTGAGTGTAGGAACAACCCTCACATAACTATTGCTTAAATGACGAGGGGGATTTAGGGGTCTTAGTGAGCTCTGATCTCCGTCCAAGGGCACAATGCATTCAAGCTAGAAATCGAGCTAATAGGGTACTGGGATTTATTTCAAGGAGCGTAAGCACCAGAAGCCCCGAAGTCTTCCTCAAACTATATTTAGCATTAGTTAGACCTCATCTTGACTATGCAGTTCAGTTCTGGTCACCTTACTATAGAATGGATATCAAAATGTTAGAATCGGTGCAGAGGAGGATGACTAAGATGATTCAGGGGTTGAGAAACTTGCCATACGAGGGAAGACTCAAACAGTTAAACTTGCATTCTCTAGAAAGGCGAAGGGTACGTGGAGACATAATTGAGGTTTATAATTGGACGAAGGGCTTTAATAAGGGAGACATTCATAAGGTTTTGTTGGTAAGAGAACCGGGTAGGACACGAAGTAATGGGTTTAAACTGGATAAATTCAGATTCAACAGGGACATAGGCAAAAATTGGTTTACTAACAGGGTGGTGGATGAGTGGAATAGGCTTAGCAGTCATGTGGTGAGTGCCAATACAATTGTCACATTCAAAAATAGACTAGATAAATTCATGGACAGCGATATTAGGTGGGGTTAGATACACGGGAGCTTAGGGTCAAAGGAGCTGCCTCGTACAGGCCTACCGGCCTCTTGCAGACTCCTGCGTTCTTATGTTCTTATGTACTACTACTACTTTTACTACTAGTACTACTACTACTACAACTACTACTACTGCTACTGCTACTACTACTACTACTACTACTACTACTACTACTATACTACTACTACTACTACAACTTTGTACTTCCAATAATGATAATAATGATAATAAATATACCTACTACTACTACTACTACTATACTACTACTACTACTACTACTACTACTGTTGTTGTTGTTGTTGCTATTTTATTGCACTCCTACTTTTTTTTTTAATTTCTAATGTTTTATTATATTTTTTACTATTCTTTGATATTTTGTACTTAGTTTACCATATTATATGGTTTTTATCATATTTTATTTTAATATCTGCTGTGCACATATTACTAATAAGAAATAGCCATTGTAACAATGGAAAAAAAGTTTGATTCTGATACTACTACTACTACTTCTGTTACTATATTACTTTAACTACGAATGATAATGATGAAAATATAAAAAAAATAATTTAGTAATGGGTGTAATAATAATGAGAAAAAGAAGGTTGATACTACCACTGCCAATACCACTATTACATTTTGTACTGCTGCTATTTTTGTTTCTACTGTTGTTTTCACCAATACTATTTCTTCTACTGGTATTGCTTTTACAGGGGTTGAATCTCTCTCACTCAAACAAATCGCAGCTTTGGTGTTGTGGGGTTAACTTTTACATGAGTTCACATGGTACTCTTTGTGTCCTGGTGAAGCGTCAATGTGAGTTTTGACAGGGATGTTTGCAGCCTATGCCAGTCTCAAGAAGGCATATGTTTCAGTGCAGCGTGAGGCACTCTGGGATCTCCTGCAGCTTAGAGGGATTCCTGCAAAGACTTTTAGCCTGTATTATGGGACTGAGAATGTTGTGAAGTGTAGGGGGAGGCTTGTCAAGCTTCTTTTCTATGAACGTGGGAGTGAGGCAGTTCTGTGTCCTTGCCCTAATGCTTTGCAGCACTTGTTTGGACTGGATACTAGGCAGAGTTGTGGACCAGAGTCATTGTGGAACATCTATTGACAATCAGTTTAGGCAGTGGCTGAGTGGTTAGCGTGCGGGCCCTCAATCACTGCGTTCTGGCCGACGCGGGTTCAAATCCGCCGCTATCACTTGGGACTTTTCAGTCACCGCCAAGTGGCCTAAGACAACCCACATGCTGTCCTAAAGGCCTCCCATCAACCCAGACTCTAGGAGAACCATCCAAGTAAATCAATAATGAACTCCAGGGGCAGCATGAGCCAAGAATAGATGGCACCACTATAAACACTTGCCTGCGCCATAACGAGCTTGGGCCGACCACCAGACCCCTGAAGAAAGCCTACCGGTGCTATAGGCTGCCACATAAGAAAAAAAAAATACCAGGGTCACCGACTTTGTTTTGCTGATGATTCAGTAATCCTTGTAGAATTGCTGGAGGCTTTGGTGGTGGCTCTCAAGGCACTGCATGAGGAGGCCCCCTTTGGACTTCAGGTGTCCTGAGCCAAGACCATGGTGCAGGTGTTTGGAGGCTTGTAGATGAAACAGTACAGGCTGTTCATGCGTTTGGCAAGGACACAAGATTTCAGAAAATTTCACATACCTTGGTAGTGTAATTCAGAACAATAGTAAGTCTTGCCAAGAATTCTTTCAGTGAATTGGCTTGGCCCATAGTGTTATGGACTTGCTCAGCACAAGTATATGGAGTTGTTGATACCTGTGTAGAAGGACAAAGATCCGGATCATCAAGTTACTTGTGCTGCCTGTCTTACTCTATGGCTTGGAGGCATGGACACTAAATAGAGACTTGAAGAGGCAGATTAATGCTTTTGGTAGTAAGTGTCTATGCAGAATCATGGGATATCAGGGAAATGACTTTGTGTCAAACCAGCAACTACTACGTGAAACTGATTCAACATATATTACCCTCATAGTCCATCAGTGCCAACTCCGGCTATACGGGCATGTGGCATGTTACCCATAAGCCGACCCTGCTCATCGGGTTGTTTCTATGAGTGATAGTCCTGAGTGAAGGAGCCCAAGGGGACACCCTCAGAGTTCATGGCTTAAGCAAGTCTAGAGATCTTGCCAAGAGGTACTCAGAATGAGAAGGGGGCCTGCATGGAAACCTGCCCAAAGGGACCCCCAGGCTTGGTGTCATAGGTTGGGTGAGGTGATGTGCCCCCAGGCATATGCCCCCATTGTTTGATTGATTAACTGAAGAAAGAACTACATTATGCACATATGTACTCTATCTGTCTCCTTTGACTTTTTGCTTCATCTTTAATCTCTCTCTCTCTCTCTCTCTCTCTCTCTCTCTCTCTCTCTCTCTCTCTCTCTCTCTCTCCTCTCTCTCTCTCTCTCTCTCTCCTCTCTCCTCTCTCTCTCTCTCTCTCTCTCTCTCTCTCTCTCTCTCTCTCTCTCTCTCTCTCTCTCTCTCTCTCTCTCTCTCTCTCTCTCTCTCTCTCTCTCTCTCTCTCTCTCTCTCTCTCTCTCTCTCTCTCTCTCTCTCTCTCTCTCTCTCTCTCTCTCTCTATCTCTCTAGCTCTGTCTCCATCTCTCTCTCTCTCTCTCTCTATCTCTCTCTCTCTCTCTCTCTCTCTCTCTCTCTCTCTCTCTCTCTCTCTCTCTCTCTCTCTCTCTCTCTCTCTCTCTCTCTCTCTCTCTCTCTTTCTGACTCTCTCTCTCTCTCTCTCTCTCTCTCTCTCTCTCTCTCTCTCTCTCTCTCTCTCTCTCTCTCTCTCTCTCTCTCTCTCTCTCTCTCTCTCTCTCTCTCTCTGCCATTCATATCAACCACAGCTTGTTTTAATAATGGCATTTATGCTCTGTTGTACTTCCTCTTTCCAGAGTGCAATGTCCTACCCCAACCACACTGCCTCAGTCCTTAATGGCATCAGTGGCCCAGTACCAAGCAAGAGTAAGTTAACCAGATAGTTTATTTCATCTATCTTATCATCAGTCATTATTAGTCCACTGTAGGTCAGACAAAGGTTGCCCCAACATTTTTACGTCTCTGTTTAGTTAGTGTAAAGTAGAGGCTCACAGAATAATTATGAAATACCTAAATTGATTTAAATGTGACTTAGCTTTAGGAAGCAAAGTGCTCAAATTTATGGACGTTGTATATTTTTATATCATTGACTTTGAATCAAGAATAAATTATTAATATTTGCACTTTTGTGGATGATAAAAAGGTCAGAAATCTTATTTAATCAGATAAAGATTCTAGAGTAATGCAGGGCAAGCTTGACAGGTTGTGGGGAAGGGGCAGATAGAGTTCAGTGTCAGGAAGTGTAACATTCTGAATGTAGAATGTTATAATCCCTCATGTTCTTTTCCCAACTTCTTTTTTACTTTTAATCTTTCACCTTCTGCTTCCTTCATCATTGATATTCCACCCCTTTTATTTTTTTCTTGACATCATTCTAAACTTATATAACATTTATTCTTCCTTTTTTCATCACCTGTCTGATGGTTAACAGAGTTGGATGAAGACGAGGACATGGAAGTGGAGGTGAGGGGTGTTGCTATGAGTGAACTGGAACCAGAGAACAAATGTACTAAGAACGATGATTTCAAGCCTACTGACCCGCAGAGTAAGGTGAGAGAGAGAGAGAGAGAGAGAGAGAGAGAGAGAGAGAGAGAGAGAGAGAGAGAGAGATTTACATAGAAAATCAGACCACACAGACCCCATGGTCCAGACTAGGTGGTCTGTCCTTAAACCTAAGTGATTCTACATTAATCAGACGGCTCCAAAACGATGCACTTCAACTCTAGTTGATATTAAGTTGATGGAAGTGACAGTCGAGCTTGTTTTTGAAGGAGTCAGTCGTGTTACACTGGACCACTGACGGTGGGAGCTGATCCATTCTCGTACTACAACGTTAGTGAAGAAAAATTTGGTGCAGTCTGAATTTACTTTTCTACATTTGAGTTTTACGCCACTGTTCCTCGTATGCAAAGTGTCATCGATCATAAACAATGTTGATCTGTCTACACTCGTGAAACCATTAAGTATTTTAAAACATTCGATCAGTTTTCCTCGGGCTGACGCTTCAAGAGAGAACATGTTAAGGGTGGAAAGCCTTTCTTCGTAAGATTTGTTGCGCAAGGAAGGGATCATTTTTGTTGCCCGACGCTGAATACCTTCTCATTTAGCAATGTTCTTTGCATGGTGGGGAGACCAAAACTGTACCGCATATTCCAAGTGGGGTCTGACTAAACTATTGTATAGTGGAAGTATTACATCTTTATTCTTGAATAAAAAGTTTCTTTTAATGAAGCCCAACATTCTGTTCACTTTATTTGCTGCATCGATGCATTGCTGTGAGAATCTGAGGCTTGACGCGATTTTGACCCCCAAGTCCTTAACGCATTGAACGCTTTTGAGTTTAACGGCGCGCATTTCGTAATCAAACTTCTTATTTCTTGTTCCAACTTGAAGGACCTGGCACTTGTCTATGTTAAAGGGCATCTCCCATCTATCAGACCAAGCTGAAATTTTGTGCAAATCCTCTTGGAGGCTTTGCCTGTCTTCGTCAGTGTGAACCGAGTTACCAATCTTTGTGTCGTCTGCAAATTTACTAATGCGATTATTGAGTCCGACATCCACATCGTTGATGTAAATAATGAAGCGCACTGGGCCAAGAACCGAGCCCTGAGGGACGCCACTAGTGACCAGTGCCCACTCTGAGTTAAATCCGTCAATCACCACTCTTTGTTGTCTGTTGCTCAACCAATTCGCGATCCATTGGTGTACTTGACCATCAATACCTATTTGCTTTAATTTGTAAATTATTTATGATGTGGGACTTTATCAAACGCTTTCTGGAAATCAAGATGGGCTACATCCAATGATTTGGTTACGTCATAAACCGTGAAGAGGTCATTATAAAAGGTTAATAGATTTGATAGGCAGGATCTTTTGTTACGGAAGTCGTGTTGTGAGTCTCCAATTAATGAGTGGCTTTCAAGGTAACTCACAATTTTGTCTCTAATTATGCTCTCAAGTAGCTTACCTACAACCGAAGTTAGACTAATGGGCCTGTAATTACCTGGTACTTTTTTGTCTCCTTTCTCAAAAATTGGTGTCACGTTAGTCTTTTTCCAATCCGAAGGGACGATGCCTTGTCGCAAAGACATATTGAAAACGGTTGTGAGGGAGGAGACTATTTCGCTCTTTGTTTCTTTGAGCAGAGTAGGATATACTTTGTCAGGTCCAGGATTTTTATTTGTTTTAAGTGATTGGAGGGCTTTGAGG
Organism: Eriocheir sinensis; assembly: GCF_024679095.1. Lineage (NCBI taxonomy): Eukaryota > Metazoa > Arthropoda > Malacostraca > Decapoda > Varunidae > Eriocheir > Eriocheir sinensis. Next base: position 5,286,200 of record NC_066540.1, on the reverse strand, counting down.
ACTTCATCGGTTGTTATTTCAAAGTTAGGCAATGCATGCTCGGGATTTACATTAGTACTGGTGTTGGCTGTCAGTCACTAGTGCACCGTCGCTGCTTGTTAAGGGTCCAATTCCACTTCTGATCGCCTTTCTGTTGTTTATGTAACTGAAGAATGATTTCGGATTATTTTTACAGTTGGCCGCAATAGTTTCTTCATATCTACACCTTGCCTGACATACTAATCTTTTTACTCGTCGGCTGGCATCATGCTAAAGTCTAATGTTTTTGGGTGTGCTTTGCTCTTTCTTTAGCCTTTAAAGCAATTTTCTCTCCTTGACTGAGTGTTTAATTTCGCTGTTAAACCAAGGTGGGCTTTTATTAGAGAGAGAGAGAGAGAGAGAGAGAGAGAGAGAGAGAGAGAGAGAGAGAGAGAGAGAGAGAGAGAGAGAGAGACTGACCCTATATACCAGACTAGGTGGTCTGTCCTTAACCCATAAGAGGGAATCCACATAAAAGTACATGAAATCAAAGGTTACTATTTATGGTCAGTCACGTAAATTTACATTTACTTACTTTCCTGCTTCCTACATACAGTAATACCTTGGTTTACAAGTTTAATTTGTCCAAAATTTTGCTTGCACACCAAAACATTCATAAACCAAAGCAAATTTGGATAATATTCAGGAGGTATGGGCTCTCTCTACCGCCGTTAATACTCACGTTTTCTGCATTATTTCTGTATCAGTATATAGTGTAGACCCTGTTCACTTCCGGAAACCATAAAAAATAAAAAAAATAAATACATAAAAAAAAAATTATTCCTGGACTCCGAGAGACATACACCCTCCCTTTATCACATACCACGGTTAGGATAGGTTAGGTTAGGTTAGGTTAGGTTAGGATAGGTTAGGTTAGGATAGGTTAGGTTAGGTTAGGTTAGGTTAGGTTAGGTTAGGTTAGGTTAGGTTAGGTTAGGTTAGGTTAGGTTAGGTTAGGTTAGGTTAGGTTAGGATAGGTTAGGTTAGGTTAGGTTAGGTTAGGATAGGTTAGGTTAGGATAGGTTAGGTTAGGTTAGGTTAGGATAGGTTAGGTTAGGTTAGGTTAGGCACAAACTATTTTTTTCTGGGTAATTTGTGGTGTTTTTTTCATGTGGAGATGGTTTTTTTCCGGAAATATTAGGATTGTGACTTGATCAAGAAAATTGAAATAGCCCCTTTCCTAATAGTTTCCGGAAAAAAAGACTATCTCCACTTGAAAAAGCACCACATTTTACCTAGAAAAAAATAGTTTGTGCCTGGAAATTCGAGAGCCCACATCTCCTGAATTATTACCGCAAATTTCCCCATTGAAATTAATATGAATCCCATTAATGCATCCCATATCTCAAAAAAATATTTATATAAAAATCATTTTACATGTTATTTTATACAGAATTAAAGTAATTTTACTAATTAAACTCAGTTTAAGAGTTTAATTCGTTCCAGAATTTTGGTTGTTCACCAAAATACTATGAAGCCAAAATGAATTTCCCCATTGAAATTAATGTGAATCTCATTAACCCTAGAATAGTAGCGTTGTCGGCCTCACGTGCCTACTAGCGATGTCCAAAATCCCAGACAAATTTTGGGGATAGAAATATACATATAGAAATGGTACAAAGTTTATTTTAAAAAAATTCACTTAGATTAGATGCTATTCTTAACCCTATGAACAATGAAGAAAATGTGTTTAACTGAAACAACATTATAAAAAATAAAACAAAAAAAATGTATCAAAATGACAAAAAAATGCTACATCCTTGTAATCTTTTCACCAGGGCCAGCCACAGTGTGACCTAATGGTAATGACTTGTGCCACACATGAAGTCCAGATGTGCCCCGATATGCTCCAGCCTCTCTAGGCCTTATGCCGCACAGGTTGTTCTGCGCCATGCTGAAAATAAAAGGCTCTTTTTTAGAAAGAATAGAAAAAAAATATTATTCCCTTTCCCTTCTCACTGGTGATGCCTGTGGGACCTGTAATGTTAGGATAATTAATATCTGGTGTGAATACAACTATCCTGGAAATCTGAACAGCAGTACAGCAGCAAAACACAACCAGCTATGGCATCTGAATAGCAGTGTGACGGTCTGCTGCCTGTGGGGGCTGTAATGTTGGGCATATGATATATACTTGGAGTGAAGACATTCATCTTGGGCAGCATTTCCCAACCTGGGGGAAATTTTATGATTCCAGGGGGAAACTTAACCTGAAGAAAATATAAAATACTAGCAATTAGTCGATGGAAACAGGGTGTGAGAGGTATTGAGTGATTGATTTGTGCTATTAAGTAAGTAAATATTGTGTTTGGCTACTATTTATTTATATTATTTGTGTTATTAATTAAGTAAATTTCGTGTTTTGGCTACTTTTTTCCTCGTCCACATGAAGGGGGAAATCTGGGAGGTTAAAGTTGATGAAGGGGGAAACGACAGAAAAAAGGTTGGGAAACACTGATCTAGGGTGTCTTGGCAACAGTGCAGGACCAAGACAACCAGCTAGGGCATGTGAGCAGCAGCACTGCACTTTTATATACCTTTACTCTCTCTCTCTCTCTCTCTCTCTCTCTCTCTCTCTCTCTCTCTCTCTCTCTCTTCCCCCCCTAACTGACTGCTGTAGACCAAGTACAGTCATCCCTCAAATAGTATGGGGGTTAGGTACCCAGGACCCCCGTACTATTCGAAAATCCGTATAAAATTAGTGCCCCCTTTAGAAACACTCCTGGGCTGCGTTTGAGAGAGGGAATCGGGACTCTCAGAACGTCCCGAGTGCTCTCAAATGCGTGACGCAGCAGCACGAGTTGCCAACTCGGCACATCCGCTGGCTCCCGGCTTTGAGAGGTGGAGCGCCTTTGTGCTGTGAGGACGTCATCAGTAAATGTGGCGGCCCAAACAAACACATATAAGAGTTTCCATTGCATTTCACCTCTCTGTGCCACCAAACCACTGCAGCTTCCTTTTCATCTTCTGTTGTAAGGAGTTCATCAGCCAGGACAGCAGGTAATGCATGTTAAACGTTGCCAGGAAGATCAGCGTACGCCATTTTGCTGTGAGTGAGATGCTGTTACCATAGCAATGACGAGGCTTAGTAAAAGGACGGCCTTTACCTGCATTCTTGCAGCACTCTTGGAGCACTGGCGGTTACTGCGGCAAGAATTCCTTTTACACTATGATAGATACAGCGAACACTGCTCTCATTCACGTAGTATGCTCTCCCTACCGCAGTGTAACTCATCCCAAAACATAACTTCTCCTAATTCTGAATTCTTCTGTAAGGTGAACACCTTTCTCGAACGCTTTGGGGAACTTTCAGCAAGTGTTCTGGTAGAACAGTGTTGCCAGTCACGCCATGGCTACTTGGTGCGACAAGCAGGAAATTTAAAAATCCTAAAAAAATTCTTCCATGACAATCTGTATAAAACCGAAACCGTACTATTTGAGGGATGACTGTGTACACAGTACTATGGTTTTATTATTCAATCAGTTCCACTGCAGTTGTACACTGCAACAAAAAAAAAACACATACAGTACCCTCTCGAATTTCGCGCTATCCGAGTTTCGCGATCCACGAGTTTCACGGTTAGTCCTAAATTCTTACCATCCCGACTTTCGTGCATTATCACTCCGAGTTTCGCGCTGCTTTGACACATACGGGTCACGTTTACTTACCATCGGCGTCACGCACGCTACCTTTAAAGGTAGTATCACACTGGACATTTTCCTCCAAACATTGTGGCTATGGCAAGAGAGAGAGAGAGAGAGAGAGAGAGAGAGAGAGAGAGAGAGAGAACGGGTTGTTTTGAAGCCGCATTGAAGGCGGCTGCCTTACGATTGGCTGACAGTTCTGAAAACACGCTTGTGATTTACTGGGAGTCCGATGACGTCATCGCCGACGCTCACCCTATCAGCGGCTTCACTGCCTTAAGGCAGTGTCACAATGGCCGTTTTCGTCCAACCGTTGGGGCTACGGGCAACGCCCATGCGCCCAACCAGGAGTGAGTTCACGGTTATCCGTAAGCTGGTGTCACAGTGCATTTTTCTTCCCACCGCGTTGGCGCCACCTAGGGCAACTGGCAACTCCAACTCTTCCTGGTGTGCGTCACACACGGCCAAGGTCACTTACCCATATCCACATCCACAACGTAAACAAAGCACTTGCCCTGTATCAACATGGCGTCGTCTGCTAAAGTAAGGGCTGTCAGGGCTTGTGCTGCCATTACCCAAGTTATGGACTTGTTGCTGCAGTTAAATGTAAGGAAGAAACAGTTGTGGGTGTGGCATGCCTGTGGTTCCTCCATGCCAGTTCTCATTGTCACCACTGCGCGTGCGCGGCCATCCCACCCATCTTGACTCAACCACATCAACACAAGGATCAAATAACAACAAACACACACACACACACACACACATGCACACACCAGACTCATTAGGAACCATTGCAGGTGTTTCTGACAAACAGAAATGACTTCACCATTTCTTGAGTGTGTTGAACGTATTTGGTGAGTGGCTCACATGAACCTAACCTGGCTCTTGGCAAGAAGAGAGCAGTCGTCTTTAACACTGCTCTCTTCTTGCCATTGGGTATGTTTGGTTTGTATGAACCACTCACCAAATAAGTTCTAACACACTCTAGGAAATGGCAAAGCCATTTTTGTTTGTGAGAAACATCTGCCATAGTTCATGATGGGTCTGGTGTGTGTGTGCGTGTGTGTGTGTGTGTCTTTGTTGTTACTCGATCCACGTGTTTATGTGGTCAGAGTCTACTAGGTGCGTGGGTTGGCTGCTCATGTGCAGTGGTGACAATGAGAACTGGCACGGAAGAACCACAGACACGCCACACCCATAACAGCTTCTTCCTTCCATTTAACTGATGCAACAAGTCCATAACTTGAGTAATGGCAGCACAAGCTGCGACAGCCCTTACTTTAGCAGACGACGCCATGTCGATACAGGGCAAGTGCTTTGTTTACGTTGTGGATGTGGATACAGGCAACCGACCTTGGCCATGTGTGAAGCACACCAGGAAAAGTTGGATTTGCCAGTTGCCCAAGCTGCCGCCAAAGCGGTGGGAAGAAAAAGGCCCGGTGTGACACCAGGTTACGGACAACTCGCTCCCGGATGGGTGCACGGGCGTTGCCAGTAGCCACAACAGTTAGAGGAAAATGGCAAGTGTGACACTGCCTCAAGGCAGCGAGGCCGCTGACCGGGTGAGCGCTGGCGATGATGTCATCGGACTCCCAGCAAATCACAAGCATGCTTTCAGAGCTCAGCTAATCATAAGGCTTCATCTGTGGCTATAAAACGACCCATTCTCTCTTCCTGTTTCTTCCTTTTTCCAAGGTACGTATTTTAAGATAACGAGTAAAGGAGGAAAAAAAGTGAGCTCCGGGGGCAGCATGAGCCAATTATAATAGTGCCACTATAAACAGTTCCCTGCGCCATGACAGGCTTGGGGCCGACCATCAGGCCCAGATGGATAGTCTACCGGTGCCATAGCCCACATGTAAAAAAAAAAGGGGGGGGGACAGATAAGTGCTTTTTCAGTGTTTTCAATACCTCGAGTTTCGCGATCCTCGAGTTTATCGCTATACCTTTGGAACGAAGTTAGTTCAAAACTCGAGAGGGTACTGTAGTTGGGCACGGACACAAATATAAATAAACACTATGTACTAACTAACTTCTTATGGATTGACAAGATAAGCAAGAAACATACACTAAACAAGTAACAAACAAACAGACAACAACAGACAACATATATAAGGAGACACAAGCAATGTACCCTCAGCTGGTGAGTCCTCAGCTGTTCTGCGGGACACGCAAGGAAGGGACCCCAAAAGTAAACAGTTTATAAGGACTGCTAATATAAAGGGACTAGTTATTTCACCACATTCTTCTCCTCTTAGTTAAGTTCACATGGAGTAATCCTGAAGGTACTTTAGAGGTTGCCTTGCTCTCTCAGACTTTCGAAGTGGAGGAGGTGAGGCTGTCTGGTGAGGCACTGTATGTGATTCCTGAGTGGTGTCATTCTGAGGAGTAGTGTCCACATGGGAGATTCTGCATGCAATCTCCAGGGGAACATTTGCATCCGACACTTCCTCAGAGACCTGAGACTGAGGTACAGGAGGACTAGCATCGGTTGTCATTAGCCATAGGAGCAAGATGTCTTAATGAAACCGTAGTCACCCTACCATCTGAAAGCTTCACATGAGCATACTCAGGGTTCGCCTCTACAATTTCAACCTCATCTACCTAGGGGTCATTCTTGCTGTGTCTTACATGGCATTTCAGGAGAGCAGGCCCTCCTTGGATGAGCCAAGTAGGCAACGTTTGGCCGGTGGTAGACCTTCTACTATGCAGGAAAATGCGTTCAAGAGGAGTAGAGTTCGTGGAAATGCACAACAAAGAGCGGATAGAATGGAGCACACCTGGGAGAACAGTTTCCCACTGAGACACGGCAAAGTTTCTTGTTGTGAGGGCTAATGTTAGAGTCTTCCATATAATTCCATTGTATTTTTCAGCTTGGCCATTCCCCTTAGGGTTATAAGGTGTAATACGACTGGTAGCTACACCTTTCTTCATCAGAAAATCCTTAAGCTCTTCAGACATGAAAGATGTACCTCTGTCAGTGTGGATGTATGCTGGCATACCAAACAAGGCAAACAGTTGCACTAGACATCTGATAACAGTTCTAGTAGTCATATCAGTACAAGGGAAAGCAAAGGGGAACCTTGAAAATTCATCCACAACTTTGAGTATGTTTCTAGATTGAGATGGTAGTGGGCCTTTGAAGTCTAAGTTCAGCCTCGTGAATGGCTGAGTTGCTTTGATCAGCTGTCCAGATTATTTGAAGAACCGTGGTTTGAGCTTCAAACACACTTGGCAAGAGGTGGTAATTTTCTTCACATCTACCGAGCAAGGTAGATTCCATCCTTGGACAAAATGCATCATATGAGATATCCCGGGGTGACATAGGATTTCATGAAGTTCTCTGAGTTTGTCAGTAGTAGTGGCACCACAGATGCGGGAGAGAGGATCAGCTGGTATGTTTTCGTTTCCTGGACAGTACACAATATCACAGTGAAAACATGAGAGTTCAACACGCCACCTTGCTATTTTGTCATTCTTTATTTTACTGTTTGATTTAGAATCAAACATAAACTTTACACTGTGCTGGTCAGTAGTGAGCTTGAAATGGTGTCCAATTAAGTAACGTCTCCACTTCCTCAAGGCTTCTTTTTCCACCGAAGAATGTCCTTGTTCGCTGCGAGTGAGAATGCGGGAGAAGAAAGCCACAGGGCGACTATTCTGAGTTAGAGTAGCTACTATCGCATGATCTGAGGCATCCGTTTCCACCGTGAAAGGAGATGAGGGACCTATGGCCATTGCCACAGCACTAGCAATGTCTTTCTTCAAATTCCCAAAAGCTTGCAATGCTTCACTAGATAAAGGAAAACCCTTACCTTGTGAGAGAGGGCAGATTTTCTCTGAAAAATTAGGTATGCATCTTGACTAATGTGCAAGTAACCCCATTGTCTTGCGAAGAGAAGCTGCATCCTTCGGGGGTGAAAGATTCCACAGTGGCTGCAAGCGTTCTGGGTTGGGTTTGATCTCTTCGTCTGTTTCTGAATACCCCAGTAAATTAATGGTTCTGACTTTGAAGTCACACTTGCTGTGGTTTAGAGTCAGGTTGTACTCCTCAGCCACCCTCAAGAACCTCCTTAAATTCTGGTCATGCTCCTCTTCTAGCTGTCTCATCACACACAGTTACATTGTCCACATAAGCAAATGTACCACTTACTTTTTCTTTCTTAACCCTTTCATTGCTAAATGCTTGCAGCAGGCGTTAGGCGTATTTGCTGGTGGCGCTAAACGCCCGCTGCGACCTCCACCCACACTCAAATCTCCTGCATATGAGAGTGTTCCAACACTAATTCTCACAACACAGGATTGCCAATTGAGTAGATTCTTCACTAAATTTGGTGGAAAATCATATCAGCCCAGCGCGGCAAATCTACAGACGAGTAACTGGTGGATGTTCTTACCCAATATAGCGGCATTTTTGCATAGCTTCACCTATCACCGACTGATTCTTTGACCAAATAGTTGTAAATATTGCAGTTGGCAATGCTCCCTTGCCAGAATCTGAAGAAAAAATATCCGCAGTTCCCTCAATATGGCTGATCATCACGCACGCACCGACGTAAGTGTTAACATTCAACACTCCCTGAACGTGCATGTACATTCGCAAGAGAGGCATACATAACCGACTCCTATAGATCTGGACCTCCTCTTTCCAATGGTGTTTTTGGTTTTTAGCTGTGATGAATAGTTTTTGAGATACAAAGGTTAAAAGAGACCCCCAATTGGGCTGCCCGACTGCACCAGAGGGGATAGTCGCATCCACACTGCGCGCAAGGAAAGGGTTAAGGATTTCGTCAAGTACTTGTTGAAAAGCTGCTACTCCATTTTTCACTCCATATGGAATGCGATTGAACTCATAAAGTTTGCCCCCAGCTTCAAATGCAGTGTATGGTCTCTCTTCTTCTCTTATGGCAACCTGATGGTATTCACTCTTCAGATCCAAGGTACTAAACACCTTGTACCGTGCAATGTTGTTCACCATCTCGTCAATATTTGGCAAGGGATAAGCATCAAGCTCAGTGAATCGGTTTATAGTTCGAGAATAGTCTATAACCATCCTCCTTTTCTGATTCTCTCCTGACGTCACTAATACTTGAGCCCTCCAAGGAGAATTACTAGACCTTATTATTCCTTCTGACATCATACACTCAGTCTCAGCTTCAATGGACTTCTTGTCACTCAAGGAATATAGTTTTGACTTATTAGCGACTGGTTTGCACTCTGGCATCAGGTTCTTGAAAAGGAAAAGAAGTGACACCTTAACCCGAGAACGTCGGCAGACCCTTTTTAGGGCTTTCACGAGTCGTGGCTGTGGACCCTAAAAATGGCTCGCCATAAAGCACCTAATTTGAGCTAATTGTAGGCAGTGGTGGCATATCGCAACCCACCATGAATGCCCTAGGTCATTATGGTGGGTGTGATCTTGAGGTGGGCTTTTTTGTCATAGGTGGTGCTGTAAGGTCATGGCAGACTGAATTAGCTATCCATACAGTAATCACTTGTCAAATTCTCTATAGTAGACAACAAGCGACTCGGGTAGATGCCACGCGTCATGAGACTGTTTATTTTGTAAGAAACACCACCCAAAAACAATGGAGTTCAAGTAAAAGTAAATATTTTTAACAGCTTTATGGTTATGAGAGGAGTACTCTGATGTATGTTCCATGCTCTTTTCTTAGTCTCAAAATGCAGTGTAATTTTGTCGTTTCTCGGCCACTTTTCAGCTTTCCCATATCAAATCCCATGGGTTAACAACAGCTAGTGAACTTCTTCAGGGGAGGCCTTTCTCCTCCAAAATCCACTTCCAGAGCAGAATGTTTTCTTAGAAAGTCATGTCCTAGTATCACATCACTACATAAGCTTTGTAACACCTTGAGTTCAACACCTTGATAAGTCTCTCCCTGCAACTCTTAAGTCCACAGAGCACTGACCTAAGATGTTCGAGGAAAGTGATTCATCAGCCATAGAAACATTTCCATGCTCTGGAGACATAATTAGTTTGTTTTGGTCCACTACATTACGACACACAAAGCTTTCAGAACTCACAGTATCAATAAGGGCACTGACAGGACAACCATTTAGCTTTAGAGGCCTTACAGATTTTTCAAGACACCTAGGAGAGGCCCCTACTATAGAAGCTAGCATCACAGCAGAATGTTTTGGGCTAGAAGAGCTGCTTGCTTGTTTCACCGAGCGGCACACTTTAGTATAATGTCCTTGCTTCCTACATTTCAAACACTGCGGGGAGAGAAGAATATTAATGGAGGTGATATACTATCATTATTATCTGTATTATTATTATTATTATTATTATTATTATTATTATTATTATTATTATCAGTATTATCAGTATTATCATCATCATTATTATTATTATTTTATTATTATCATTATTGTCATTTTACTAGTAATAGTAGTATTGTTAGATTACTGTTTTGAATATTGCTACTATTATTACTTGGGTCAGAAATTTAGTAGACTATACATGTCCAAAATAAAACTTAAAAATACAAACTTATTGTTGCCCCAAAAGCTCTAGCTTCCTATGGGCTACTTGCACAAGTAATCTATGTTATAATAAACAATGTTTAAACAAATCGCAAGTATAATAAAATGTTTCAAATGTCAACGGCGTTAATTTAACGGCACGATAGTAACTATATCAACCGCTCTCTAACAAATGGGCCTTGGTGGGCGGAGTGGTTTTCACACATCGCCACAAGACAGGACAATTGTACACAGTGGTCGGGGCCTATAGGGAACCCCATTATATAGAATTTGTGTCAAGTCAAATGTCCTGCTGTACACCATATATTTCTGCTGTAATGGGTTTGACTGGGAGCCACCCACACACTCTCCGGTAGCCTTGTAACACTGCTGAGTGCTTGGGTAAGTGCTGGCGACAAATTATTTTCACGTTTTGGGTAATGATTTGGCTGCCCAGATATGTCAAATTTTAGTACTGTTTCTCTCATCACCAGCTATTTTGTGAGTTGTAGAATATTCACAATGTAGATAAATCCAATAAGATGATATATATGTGCATAGTAATAATGAGTATGGCCTATATATTTTCATATTATACATAGAAAACTCATACAATATCTGGAAAGTGAGGGAAAGAATGTGCTGAATTTAGAGCGCCATAAATTTACAACCTTACCTTGTCAACTCCTACGCCTATGCACCACATTGTCCTTCCTGATCTCGTGCCAGCATTATGGTGCGCGCGAAGGAAACTAACACAAAACGAGATGGAAGAGTTGTGGAAGAGAAGTGTAAATATACAGTACCCTCTCGAGTTTCGCGCTATCCGAGTTTCGCGATCCTCGAGTTTAGCGCTTAGTCCTAAATTCTTACCATCACAACTTTCGCCCATTACCGCCATGAGTTTCGCGTTGCTTTGACGTGTTCGGGTCACGTCTACCTACTGTCGGAGTCATGCATGGTACCTTAAAAGGCGGTGTCCAACCATTGGGGCTATGGGCAACCGCGGTTGCCCGTATGCCCAACCAGGAGCGAGTTGTTGATTGTCCTTATGAATGGAAAACGGTTGTTAGTACGAAGCGGTAGATGCGTGGGTACCGAACGGCTGCATGTAAACAAACAGACGACGACAGTGGCTGAGGAGTGAGGAGCAGTGGAAGATGGACCACCAAGAGACTCGTAAAATGGACTGGCTGAGCTGCTTTGCTTACTACTTGATTAACAAGATAAGAGAACACCCCGTGCTGGGGAACCACAGTCCAATCTCAAGTCTGAAAATTGTAGATCTCCTGGTGTTGTTTTCCTTTTCTTCTTCTTTTGACCTGTAATGCATGGCAGCGACGGTGAAAAGTAATAGTGAAAAGCTGCAAAAGGGCATAGAAAAGCAAAATCAGGGAAGAAAAGGACAGAAAAACTCCTAAGTTCAGGGTGAAGTGTATAAGTGCGCACTGTTAAGAAACTAAGGGCCGCTTTCACAGTCACTTTTTTTTTTGTTTTGATCGTTACCAATGGCGGCGATCGACACTTAGTATTTCATGAGAAACTGGCCGATGAGGTAATGGCAGCTGCAGGCGAAGCGAGAGATGTTGAGAGTAAGTGGTAAGTGCGGGGCTAGGCTAATCCCACAGCCGCCACTTCCCGATCGGCCAGTTTCACATGGAAATATTATAGCTGTGATTGCCGCCATTGGTAACGATCAAAACAAACAAAATGACTGTGAAAGCGGCACTAAGTGCATGTTGTGAAGTATAAAAGTGTGGAGAAGGAGGACCTAAGAAGCGATACAAAGCATTTCAGGTCAAAAGAAGAAGAAGAAGCTCCACTACACTGGCTGGTGTTGCGAGAAATATCTCCCCGATGAAATTAGTTATTCTGCTTTTTTTTTTACGTCTTGGCCTATTGCACCGGTAGGCTTCTTCCCGCCGGATCCTGATGGTCAGTCCAAGGTTTCTTCCCGGTGGGGCCTGATGGTCAGCCCAGCCCGTTCTGGCGCAGGCAAGTGTTTATAGTAGCGCCATCTTGCATTGGCTCATGCTGCCCTCCCGGAGCTCATCTGTAATCCTAGAATCTAGAGTCCGGGTTGATAGGTGGTCTTCTGGATAGCATGTAGGTAGTTTTACGGCGGTGGCTGAAAAATCCCAGCTTGGTGGCACCGGTCGGGGATTGAACTCGCGTCCTCCTGAACGTGGGGTCATCTCGCTATCTGTTCAGCCACCGCCTCCCTGTCCACCATGCATGTTCGCCGTGGGAATATACAGCATTAAAAGTATTAATTTGCCTGGTTTTGTTCTAGTCTGTCTGCTTGTGATCTTTGTGAGTGCTGAGGGAAATATGGAAACAGTAAGCAAGTTGAACCTCTCTGCGAGCTATTTTGCGGCGGCGGCAGCGGTTTACGTTCAATAGGCATTGAAAAGTCAATCGTGATATTAGGGATTTCATGATTTTTAACAGAGAAAGTTAGCAGATTATTGCATAACACACAGAAAACCACCAGAAAAATATAGGTTTGTCCAACTGTCCCACGGGTGACTGCGAGCGACTGCCCTTACTTTAGCAGACGACACCACATGGATCAGAAGCGTGTATTCATAACTGCCAGGCAGTTGTAAGGCAGCCGCCTTCAACTGCGGCTTAAAAACGATCTGTTACTTCCCATTTTCTGCCTATTAACAAGGTACATATTTTGAGATAACAAGGGAGTAAAGTTGAAAAAATTGTGATAACAAGGGAGTAAAGTCGGAAAAAGTCATTATTTCCCACGGGTCGAAACCAATAAGCGCTTTTACATGGATTTCAATACCTCAAGTTTCGTGATCCTCGAGTTTAGCGTCATACCTTCGGAATGAAGCAAGCTCGAAACTCGAGAGGGTACTGTAAAATAATGTGAGAAATTGAAGATAATGTATTACATAACCAATATTACCTTGATAAAAGTGTCACAGGATCATAATATTATACATAAAGGTGTATTGCATGGAAATTATAAAATAAAGTTAACACTAGGCTCAGACAGCAGTAAATTACCAAAGAAAATATCCCCTCCTGTAAATTTTTATCTAAATAAGCTCTACGGACTTACCCCACCAAAAGCTAACGAGTGGTCACGGATTCAGATATACATATTATAATAAACTATGCATACTTTATTCATGTTCTACCTTCATTTTATGTTACATTAAGACAGTTTACACAAAAAAACAGGGAATCTAAAATCAGCCGACAGCAGCATGTATTAAAATTATTTGCTTATAAATATCTTTATTTTTACTCTTTCTTTTGGTATATAGGACATGGTAAAGAAAACGTGTTATCTAAACTTCTTATTTTAGGCAATTATTTAAGTCTACTTTTTTTAATCATTTTATGAAAGTATGAAAAAGGAATTATGTTCGCTATTTTAACTTTTGTTTGAAGTTGATTTAGGTTTTTGACAAACATTTTTCAACTTTTTAATACATTTGACCGACGCTGTATGAGTTAAATCCAGATCTGTTGATGTGTCTTGGTGACATGTCATTGATTCTCTTATTTTTTGTCACTCATCAGGAAACAAGAGAGACTCCTGACCATGAGAAATCTGATGGTGATGACTTTGAGGTGGTAAACTCCAAAGAAAAGGGTAAGTAGTGATATTTTGTACAGCCTCCTCAACATTATTATTCATTACTAGTCCACTGCAGGACAGAACCCTTTCTCACTCATTCATTCATTCATCTTTAACGCCTGCTCCTAGGAGCTCCCACCAGGGGATGGCCACGGCAGAAGAGTTTCCATCTCTCTATCCAGACACTCCCTCCTTGCCTGCTCAAAGTTTCTCAAGGATCTTTTACCCCTCTCCCTGACATGCTCCTGCACCCTATCTCTGCATTTCACTGGAGGTCATCCTCTAACACTCCCTCCCTCTATCTCACTCGCATACACCCTCCTGGTCATCTTACTCTCCTCCAGTGGTGGGCACCGATCACTTTTTTGCTGTTCCGACCCCCGATCATCCGATCAGTTTGGGCAACTGATCCGATTCCGATCATCTGATAATTTTTTAAGTACTGCTTTTCCGATCACCATTATAACTTATAAACTTATAAAAAATACTATTATTTTTTTAAAATAATAATTACAAGAAACACCTATTTTAGGCGTTCTTTAAGTAATAATTTCAAATAAGGACTAACTTCATTATTTGCTTATAAATATCTTTATTTTTACTCTTTCTTTTGGTATATAGGACATGGTAAAGAAAACGTGTTATCTAAACTTCTTATTTTAGGCAATTATTTAAGTCTACTTTTTTTAATCATTTTATGAAAGTATGAAATAGGAATTATGCTCGCTAGTTTAACTTTTGCTTGAAGTTGATTTAGATTTTTGACAAACATTTTCAACTTTTTAATATTTTATCATCGATATCTAGGAAATTTTTTTTTTTTACTTTTCAATAAAAAAAACGAGTGATAATGATAATTAATCTCCTATCCTTCCTGATTAAATAGCTTTCTGAATAAAATATATTGGTTCATAAATAAATTAGTTACAAGAAGAACATAAGCAATAAGGTTTTGATTTTAAGTGAGCTGGTGTTGTGTCATCAGCCATCCTCGTATCCTAAGACATCCCATCCTGAGCTGTGCATGCGCGGAACCCGATGTTTACAAACACAGTGTTGATATCGTAGGTTGTCCAGGCAAGATGGCGGCAAGACTGCATGGCAGCTTTTATGGGAAAATGGCCAATTTCAAGAATGACATAGACCCCATAATTCAGATAGCCTACCATTAAATGGAGAGAATCCAAGAAACGTGACCATCAATCAGAAGAGAGTGTAGGTTATCTCATTTATCACATATACTGACATACAAGGTTTCAGTTTACCTCATTTATCACATTTACCGACATACAAGGGGTTTAGGTTATCTCATTTATCACATTTACCGACATACAAGGCCTTGGTGCCGGTTATCTCATTTATCACATTTACTGACATACAAGGTTTCAGTTTACCTCATTTATCACATTTACCGACATACAAGGGGTTTAGGTTATCTCATTTTTCACATTTACTGACATACAAGGGTAGGTGGTGGCTGAGTGATTAGCGTGCGGGGCCAGCATTCATCACGCCATGGACAATGTTGATTCGAATCCTCACGCTACCACCTGGGATTTTTTAGTCACTGCCAAGTGGCTTAAGACTACCCACAGGCTGTCCAGAAGACCACCTCTCATCCCCGATTCTAGAAGAAACCGTACAAGCGAATCAAAAATGAGTTCCAGGGGGCAGCATGAGCCAAGCATAACTAGCGCCACTATAAAAATTGCCTGTGCCATGACGGGCTTGGGCCGACCACCAGGCCCCTGAAGAAAGCCTACCGGCGCTATAGGCTGAGATGTAAACAAAAAAAATAAATAAAAAAAAAAAATACCTCTTTTATCACATTTACCGACATACAAGGGGTGTAGGGTACCTCATTTATCACATTTACCAACATACAAGGGGTGTAGGGTACCTCATTTATCACATTTACCAACATTCAAAGGGTGTAGGGTATCTCATTTATCACATTTACTGAGATACAAGGGGTGCAGGTTTTCTCATTTATCACATTTACCGACGTACAAGGGGTGTAGGTTATCTCATTTATCACATTTACCAATATACAAGGGGTGATGGTTATCTCATTTCTCAAATTTATTGACATACAAGGGGTTCGGGTTATCTCATTTATCACATTTACCAACATACAAGGGGTGTAGGTTATCTCATTTATCACATTTACCAATATACAAGGGGTGTATGTTATCTCATTTATCACATATACCAACATACAAGAGGTGCAGGTAATCTCATTTATCACATTTACCGACGTACAAGGGGTGCAGGTTATCTCATTTATCACATATACCAACATACAAGAGGTGCAGGTAATCTCATTTATCACATTTACTGACGTACAAGGGGTGCAGGTTATCTCATTTATCACATTTACCGACATACAAGGGGTGTAGGTTATCTCATTTATCACATATACCGACATACAAGGGGTGCAGCTTATCTCATTTATCACATTTACCAACATACAAGGGGTGTAGGTTATCTCATTTATCACATATACCGACATACAAGGGGTGCAGCTTATCTCATTTATCACATTTACCAACATACAAGGGGTGTAGGTTATCTCATTTATCACATATACCGACATACAAGGGGTGCAGGTTATCTCATTTATCACATTTACCAACATACAAGGGGTGTAGGTTATCTCATTTATCACATATGCCGACATACAAGGGGTGCAGGTTATCTCATTTATCATATTTACCGACATACAAGGGGTGTAGGTTATCTCATTTATCATATTTACCGACATACAAAGGGTGCAGGTTATCTCATTTATCATATTTACCGACATACAAGGGGTGTAGGTTATCTCATTTATCACATATACCAACATACAAGGGGAGCAGGTTATCTCATTTATCACATATACCGACATACAAGGGGAGCAGGTTATCTCATTTATCACATATACCGACATACAAGGGGTGCAGGTTATCTCATTTATCACATATACCAACATACAAGGGGAGCAGGTTATCTCATTTATCACATTGACCGACATACCTCATTTACTGACATACAAAGGGTGCAGGAAGAAACTATCATATTTCAAGCAATTTTCAATTTCAAAACGTACGTCAACATTTACTTTTAAAAAGAAAAAAAAAAACTCACGTGGGACATATCGCGATAGACAGTCGACAAAGACACGGTACCATGTCGCAGTTCATCCACCCTTTGTTTGTAAACAAATCCCGCGCATGTCTTAGGATACGTGGATGGCAGATGACACCACACCGGGTAGGACACGTAGCAATGGGTTTAAGTTGGATAAGTTCAGGGTCAACAAAGACATAGGCAAGAATTTGTTTACCAACAGTGGTGGATGAGTGGAACAGACTTAGAAGTCATGTGGTGAGCGCCAACACGATAGATACATTCAAGAAGAGGTTAGATAAGTTCTTGGATGGGAGGGGTATGGGGCGTTAGTTTGGTGCCATGGTCTGGGTGGCATGTTGCGCTGTCTCGCGAGACCTCCTTCCTCCTCCTCCTCTTGTTGCGGGGAGAGCCTGACGGGCAGGTTGGGGGGGGGGTTGAAGGAAGGCAAAGCCCTCCCCCCGGTTAAGAAGGTGGGGGGGTCGAGGCGGGGCGAAGCACCCCCCTTTTAGCTTAGGTCTTGTTGGTTTCCCGAAAAGGAACTGACGCTGCCGCCATTAGAGGGTGGTATCACTGCAGCAGAAAATACATAACTGACAACTGGGTCAGGCCACTCGGTTACTGGAGTGGGCAGAAGCCCACTACTGCAGCCCACACCACACTGTCATGGCGTCGTGTAACATGTCCCGCCAAGCAAATAAAGCGACTTTGCGCCTGCGCGTCTCATTCACAATACCTTACCAGGATTAAATAAATGAACGATCAATAATTATCGCTCAATTTTATAAATAAAGACGCTTATTAAAGTAACTATTTAGCAACATGTCTAAAAATAATTGTAAGAAGTCTGCAGTCATTTGTTGCCATGACAACATTGACCACTTTCTTTTCTGTGATCGGAGATCGGAAGTTAGTTTGTGAAGTTCTGATCTCCACAGTCCGATTACCTTTTACAAAGATGATCCAATCTTTGCATTCCGATCGCCAGTTGCTGTTCCGATCAGATCGGACAATCGGACTGATGATCGGAAGTGCCCAGCTCTGCTCTCCTCCATTCGCTCCATGTGGCCAAACCACTTTAAGGTCTGTCGCTTCACTTCTTGCACCACTCCACACTTCTTCTCTTCACCCACGTGACACATTCCAAAACGCTCATACACATTTTCATTACTCATTCCATCCATTCTACTCACACCACAAGCACTCCTCAAATAACTCATTTCCACTGCCTGCACTCTAGACCTCTGACTTTCATTCCAGGCCCATGTTTCACTTTCATATGTGAGGGTTGGTACTATTACTGTATTTCTCAAATCCCTCTTTACCTCCATGCTCACACTTCTGCCATTCATGATACGTCCCAAAGACCCTACCACCTTTCTTCCTTGCAATGCCCTTTCTCTTGCCTCTCCCACCGTACCACCATGCTTACACATAACTGATCCAAGGTACTTAAACTCACTAATGTCCTCCATTTCTTCACCATTCAAAATTATTTTGCATTCTTTATCCCATTCACTTCCCTCTCTATATGGGCATACAAAATCCACAACCTCACCTCTACTCCACTCACAAACCATCACTTTACTCCTGTAGACATTTACTTTCAGCTTTCTCCTTTTACATACACTATCAAAAACACTGACCAAGTTTTGTGAGTTACTTTCATTTTCTGTAATGAGCAAGGTTTCATAAACAAATAAGATTGAATTCAGCACCCACTTCCTCCCCTCAGCATACATTTTTACCCCAACTTCCCCAACTTTGCCCTTTATTTCTCTCATAACACCATCCATATAAATATTGAACAACCATGGACACACCCCTGCCTCAAGCCCACTTTTATCTCAAAATGTTCACTTGTTTCTCCACTAATTTTGACACATGCGGATGCATCCTCATAGAAAGACTTTATTGCATTAAGCAGTTTTCCTCCCACATCATATATCATTAAAATGTCCCACAATGCCAGCCAATCGACTCTGTCATAAGCTTTTTCTAGATCCATGAAGGCAGCGTATAGTTTTTTCCTTTTGCTAATATTTTTTCTACTACTATCCTGAAGGAAAATACCTGATCCACACATCCCCCTCCCTTCCTGAAGCCTCCTTGTTCTTCACTGATTTTCTCTATTGTAAGTCTTTGTACACCCTCTATTATGACTTTTCCATATACCTTTCTGGGTATTCTCAGCAGACTTATACCTCTATAGCTCCCACACTCCCCTCTCCTGCCCTTCCCTTTGTAAACTGGGACAATGATGGCTTTTGTCCAGTCAGCTGGCACCCCCCCCCTCCCATGCCACTTCACATATCTTGACCATCCATTTAGTAACTACATCTCCTCCACACTTCAACATTTCTGCTGTAATTCCATTAGTTCCCTCTGCCTTTCCATTTTTTTTTTTTTTTTTTTTTATTGTTTGATTTACTTCTTAATATGTTATACTTTCTTCTTTATATACTCCTCATCTACCTCCACTCATAATTACTGCTGTTACATCCGCTGGACCCCCATCTTCAAAATTCATTAAGTTTTTAAATATTCTCTCCATCCCTCTTTCACAGCTTCCCCTTTCTCGATATCCTTAACCACTCTGTTCCTGTCATTATCATCAACCATCAGTAGACTACTGTTTGGACAGGGGTTCTATTTTTTTATTGGTCCTGGTTCTTTATATGTCCCTGCAAAAGTTATAATTTTATCTCTCCGCCTGTATGATGTTCTTGGACTTCATCTTACCCATGCAAAAAGATCTGAGCTCACCTCCAAATGATTCTTTATCTGATGTGATTGTATTCCATCCTGCTCTGGCAAAGGTTCTAATTTCATTTCTTCATTAAGTTTTCTGTATGATGTTAATGTACTCAAATCCTGTTCCTAGAAACTTTATAATATGATATCTCTGCCTGGTTTGTTGTCTGATGTCAGTGTACTCCATGCTACCCCTGCAAAGGTTCTAAATTGTTCTCCATACCTGGTTCTGTCTGCTGTTAGTGCACTTCATCCATCTCTGGCCAAGGTTCTCATTTAATCACCTGGTTCTCTGAATGAGGTTAGCATAAACCTGCTCCAGCAAAGGTTCTAATTTCATATCTTCATCTGGGTCTGTCCCATGGAAGTCTGCCTCATCCTCCTTTACCAATGGTTCTAATTTAATTTCTCTGTGTGTGTGTGTGTGTGTGTGTGTGTTTTAGCCTATAGCACCGGTAGGCTTTCTTCAGGGGACTGGTGGTCGGCCCCTGTGCATCATGGTGCAGGCATGTGTTTATAATGGCGCCATCTATTCTTGGCTCATGCTGCCCCCCCGGAGCTCATTCTTAATTCACTTGGACGGTTTCCTCTAGAGTCCAAGTTGATAGGTGGTCTTCAGGACAGCATGTGGGTAGTCTTAGGCCATTCAGTGGTGACTGAAAAATCCCAGGTGGTAGCAGCGGATTCGAATCTGCGTCGTCCAGAACGCAGTGAATGGGGGTTCTGCACTCTAACCACTCAGCCACCGCCTCCCCAGTCTGGTGTCCATGAATGGTACTTAGATGAAAACATACAGCAGCAAGTCTGTTAAACTCACCATTGGCCTTGGTCAACCAAATGTGTGGCGTTTTGTGAGGACCGACATTAGGTATCATCAGCATGGATTTTCTTCAGCATTATAACTACTGGATTGACCTACAACATGGCTGAGTTTGTGACTCTACTACTTGGTGCTGTGTCATCAGCCAGCAGACCACCATTGCTTCTCTGGGCCTTGCCACAGAACAACATGTCTCCCTTTCTCAAGCTGTGAGAAAAGTTTTCGTCACTGGTCCACAATAATGACTTGCCACTTCCACTCAAGCACAATATCGTCCATCACATCGAAATGAGGGAACTGGCAGTCATCTCTCGTTTTTGCCATCTGGCACCAGACAGGCTGTGCATCACCAAGGATGAGTTGAAACAGATGCTTAGCCTGGGTATAATCCACCCTTCAAAAAGTTCATGGTTGTCAGCACTGCACATGGTACTCAAGAAAAAGCCAGAAATCTGGTGTCCCTGCAGCAATTACTAGGCCCTCAGTGTGATGACAGTTCTTGATCGCTACCCCTTGCCTAATATTCACAACATCACCGTGGGTTTGACTGGTGTTACCATCTTCTCGAAGACCAACCTTCTACAGGCCTGCAATCAGATTCTGGTTAATTCTGTCGAAGTTTGCAAGGCTGCAGTCATCACACCTTTCGGATTATTTGAGTTCTTAAGACTTACCTTTGAGCTCAGAAATACAAGTCAAACATTCCGGCGCTTCATCGACACAGTACTGCGGGGGCTACCATTCGTTTTTTCCCACTTTGAAGACTGCCTTGTTGCCAGCTCCTCGGAGAAAGAACATTAGGAACATCTTCAACAAGTATTCAAATGCTTCCGCCAGGATGGCTCTAGGGCATAAAAAAGTGTAGAGAAAAGGCCACTAAATGCTGCTTCTAAAAGATAAAAGTAGAGTGGCAAAGGAGAGGTCAATTTGGAGAGGTGTCTTGATACTCTCCTCTTGAAAGAGGTCAACTTGTAGGAAAGAGGAAATACAGATAAAGGTAGGCTGTTCCAGAGTTTACTAGTGAAGGGGATCAAAGAATGAAGATGCTGGTAACTGTTGCATTAGGGATTTGGACAGTATAGGAATGAGCTAGAGTAGAATGTCGAGTTCAGCGGGGCCGTGGGAGGAGGGGGAGGCATGCAGTTAGCAAGTTCGAAAGAGCAGTCAGCATGAAAATACCGATCGAAAATAGAAAGAGATGCAACATTACGGCATAATTTTAGAGGTAGAAAACTGCTAGTAAGAGGAGGAAAGTTGATGAGATGAAAAGCCTTTGACTCCACTCCGTCTAGTAGGGCTGTATGTGTGGAGCCCCCAAACACATGAGATGTATACTCCATACAAGGACAGACAAGCCCCTGTATATGGACAGCATCTGGGCAGGGGAGAAAAACTGGCAGAGACGATACAGAATGCCCAATTTTGAGGAAGCTGAACAAGAGATGTGAAGTTTCCAGTTAAGATTTTGAGTTAACCTGTCCGCTGCGATTGGCACGGATTTGGCTTTCACTGGTAGCTTGGTAACTATACTCCCAGGTCTTTTTCTGCCTCTGTGGTGGATAGTGGAGTGTTTCCCATATGGTACTGGTATGCTGGATATCCCCTCCCAAGGTGCATGACTTCACACTTCTCTTCATTAAATTGTAGCAGCCACTTTTTGTTCCATTTCTGTATCTTGGTGATGTCTTCTTGTAAGAAATCCGCAGTCAAGGGGATAAGGATAGAACGAGGATGTTTATTTATTTATTTATTTATTTATTTTTTTTTTTATGTTGCGGCCTATAGCGCCGGTAGGCTTCTCCCCGGTGAGGCCTGATGGTCGGCCCAAGGCTTCTTCCCGGTGGGGCCTGATGGTCGGCCCAGCCCGTTCTGGCGCAGGCAAGTGTTTATAGTGGCGCCATCTTGCAGTGGCTCATGCTGCCCTCCCGGAGCTCATCTTTAATCCTAGAATCTAGAGTCCGGGTTGATAGGTGGTCTTCTGGACAGCATGTGGGTAGTTTTAAGCCACTCAGCGGCGGCTGAAAAATCCCAGCTTGGTGGCACTGGGCGGGGATTGAACTCGCGTCCTCCTGAACGCTGTGCTGTTACTCTGTCGACTCAGCCAGCCTGTTTGGAAGATTGTGTCAAGTTGATAGGTGGAGATATTGAGTTTTGAGGCATTAAAGGACTAGGGATGTACCGATGTATCAGTAATGGTGGTATCGGCACATTTTAAGAGTATCGGTATCAGTATCAGCTGATTTTCTGTCGATACTACCGATACCTGAAGGAGTTTTGTACGTCGCAGCACTCGTTGCAAATAATTTTGTTGAACAGAAATTGGATTTTCTAAATTGCTGAAAAAATATTCAAAAAGTGTAACTATCTAGTATCATGATACTACAGAATTTGGAATTTCCCACGATTTAATTTTCATCACTTTGAACGATTAAATTCATATTACTTTGAATAAAAGTATATAATACTTAATATACAGCATAGCCTTTGGTACTGCAGACACGCTCAATACAGGTTTAGTAGCTTTCAAGGTAGCTTCGGCGCAGGATTGGCGGAGCCCCTCCACTCGCCTCATTAGCATTGTCAGTCATACAATAATTCTCGTACAAATATGGAAATCCAACCGTTTCTACGATGTAGTACAATAATGCCTGTACGATAATATGAAAATCCCGGAATTTGTACAATAATTCAATGGAGATGTAAAATAATTTGATTATTCAATTTAAAAAAATTTTCTCATAGCTGCTGAGCATGTAGTGTGTGGGTGACGCAAATGCTGGTCTGATACACTACCATTCACATTCTTCTCCGTCTTCCGAGCTACCCTTTCTACGCATCTGTTAACCTGTCAGAATTTAGCCAGCGCCCTTTGGCTGTGTTCAGTGAACAGATTGATTTCAACACTGAGCAAACGAATTTTGCTTTTTGGAAGTTATATTATCATAACTATAGAAATTACAGTATTTGCTTTTGGCAAACATCCATACTCCACGTATAATCAAATAAATAGTACTACATACTTTATATTACCATTTTTTTTCATTTGATTTTTTTAACCCTTGTCTTTAAGGGACCTAAATTTATTAATAACAAACTTGATAAAAAGAAATTCATGACAATGGAGACCTTTTTTCAGGCCAGCACTGATTACTTTTTTTCTTTTTTTTTTCTTCCCTTCTATGGTGGAACGAGTAGTGGGTCTTTTTTCTTTCTTAACATTTGATTTTACCCCTTTGCTGCTGCAATTGTTGTGTAAAAAAAAAAATAAGTGCACAAGTATCGGTATCGGTCAAAATTTTGGTATCGGTACATCCCTATAAAGGACACCAGGTTCCTTTTGCCCCAATATGAAGTAAAAGTAAGAGATGAGGTCAAGCATTCTGCAGCCTCCAACCTGGAATCACATAATTCCTGTGGGGAGGGTCTTCTGTTAAATCATGTTGAATAATGTAGAGTACAGTACCCTCTCGAGTTTCACGCTATCTGAGTTTCGCGATCCTCAAGTTTCGCAGTTAGTCCTAAATTCTTACCATCCCGACTTTCGCGCATTATCACCCCGAGTTTCGCGCTGCTTTGACATGTACAGGTCACGTCTACTTACCATCGGCGTCACGCACGCTACCGTAAAAGGTAGTATCACACTGGATGTTTTCCTCCAAACATTGTGGCTATGGCAAGAGAGAGAGAGAGAGAGAGAGAGAGAGAGAGAGAGAGAGAGAGAGAGACTTGTTAACACGTTAACCGCGTTTGAACTTTCCGCCGCCTCCTCCCTGTTGCGTTTGGTTTAACTTGGTACAGCCTCAAGCCCTCAATACCACGCTCAATACCACGCGAGCCTGCGACTCAAGAGGAGGTGTGTAGCTTCACTCGTGTTATATGCCCCTCTCGTGAAAGGTGAGATAGAGAGGACGAAAATAAGGAGAAAGGAGAAGGGTGTGGGGAGGTAGGGTCAGAAAGGAGTCAAGTCAGGGCTTTGGTCAGGACATTACCTGACTTAGGTCAGGTCATGTCCACACCTGTCACACACACACAGAAGGTGAAATGAGAAGGATGGGGTAGAAAGGAGAGTCAGATCAGGGCTTTGGTCAAAACATGACATGACTCAGGTCAGGTCATGTCCTGACTTGTCACACACACACACACACACACACACACACACACACACTCACTCAGAAAATTCGGAATCTCCCTGCTTCATCATCCTCGCCACCGCCACCTCCTGCCACCCGACGCGCCTCCTCCCTCCCGCTTCACCAGACACCACAACAAACTCAACCCCTTCAGAGCGCCGCGAACCGACCCTTACAAATGTAGCGCAGTGCCCGCGATGGTGCGGATGATAAACAATGCCCAGTGACAGTCATACCCAAAGGGCCGCGGTGGAGATTAGCACCTCGCCGCTACCCTTCTAAGTGCCCCCTTCACACCACCCTCCCTTTCCCTTATGTCTCTGTTTTTAGCTCTCCCAAACCACCCCCCACCCTCTCCCTCCCTCTAGTGTAGCCTATTTACTATTAGTTTCTTGTATTTTTAATTTGTATATTTTCAGCCTAACGGCTGCCTTACATTAATAAACCTATTATTATTATTATTATTATTATTATTATTATTATTATTATTATTATTATTACACACACACACACACACAAATGGACTTACCAACACAAGAACAAAGAAGAGAAAGAGGAGACCTAATACAAATATATAGGCTATTGAGTAAAATGGTAGAAGTAGATAAGAAGAAATTGCTACTAAGAGAGGAACCTTCCAGCAGGAATACTAGAGGACATAGAAAAAAGTTGAGGAAGGGAAGATGCTCAAGAGACATAAAGAAATATAGCTTCCCACAAAAAAATATAGAGGTTTGGAACAGACTAAGTGAAGAAATAGTATTGGCGAAGAGTATGCAAAGCTTCAAGGAAAAGTTGGATAATTATAGATACGGAGACGGGACCACACGAGCGTAAGCCCAGGCCCTGTAAAATTACAACTAGGTAAATACAACTAGGTAAATACACACACACACAGAAGGGGGTTGAGAATGGTGTGGGGAGGGAGGGGCAGAAAGGAATATCAGACCAGGGCTTTGGTCAGGATATGACGTGACTTAGGTCAAGACATGACCTGACTCCTTTCTGCCTCTCCCTCCCCTCACCCTTCTCATTTCCCTTTCTATGTGTGTGCCTGTGTCATGACTTGACCTGACTCTCCCTTCTGCCCCCCCCTTCCCCTCTAATTTCCCCTTATGTTTGTGACGCACACCTGGAAAACTTGCCGGTTGCCCAAGCTGCCGCCAACACGGTGGGAAGAATAAGGCCCAGTGTGATACCAGCTTACGGACAACCGACAACTCGCTCCCGGATGGGCGTGCGGGCGTTGCCAGTAGCCACAACGGTTAGAGGAAAACGGCGAGTGTGACACCGCCTCAAGGCAGTGAGGCCACTGACTGGGTGAGCGCCGGCGATGACGTCATCAGACTCCCAGCGAATCACAAGCGTGTTTTCAGAGCTCAGCCAATCGTAAGGCTTCATCTGTGGCTTTAAAATAACCCGTTCTCTCTTCCTGTTTTCTCCCTTCTTCCAAAGTACGTATTTTGAGATAACAAGGGAGTAAAGGAGGAAAAAAAGTGAGCTCCGGGGGGCAGCATGAGCCAATTATAATAGCGCCACCATAAACAGGTGCCTGCGCCACGACGGGCTCGGGGCTGACCATTAGGTCCAGATGGATAGTCTACCGGCACCATAGGCCATATGTAAAAAAATAAAATAAAATAAAAAATTAAAAAATTTTAAATTAAAAAAAAAATCCATTGGTTAGAACAAATAAGCACTTTTTCAGTGTTTTCAATACCTCGAGTTCCACGATCCTCGAGTTTAACGCTATACCTTCGGAACGAAGCGAGCGCAAAACTCAAGAGGGTACTGTAGAGTCATAAGCAAAGGAGTAGATAGGACAGATTGTTATTGAAAGATCATCAGTGAACAACAGAGAGTGGGAGATAGGACAGAGTCCTGTGGAGCACCACAATTGATAGGTTTAGGGGTAGAACAGTGACCATCTACCACAGCAGAGATAGAATGGCCGGAAAGGAAACTGGAGATGAAAGTACTGAGAGAGGGATAGAAACCGTAAGAGGGAAGTTTAGAAAGCAAAGACTTGTGTCAGACCTTGTTGAATGCTTTCAAAATATTAGCTTATGAACCTTTCGGTTAAGGATAGATTAAAAACTTTAGAAAGACAGGAAATAAAGCTGTAGGATGGTAGTTTGAGGGATTGGAAAGGTCACCCTTCTTAAACACAGGCTGTATGTAGGCATACTTCCAGCAGGAAAGAAAGGTAGATGTTTAAAGGCAGAGGTGAAAGAATTTGACCAGGCAGGGTGTCAGCACAGAAGCACAGTTTTTATGGAAAATAGGAGGCATTTCATCAGGTCCATAAGCCATTGAGGCCAGAGGAGAGCAAATTTGTAGGCTTTTTCACCAGGCTGGTCAGTGAAAGAAGATGAAAGCCAAAGCTGATGGTGAACATTGAAATCTCCTAGAATGGATATTCCTGGGAAAGGAGAGTGAATCAAGAACTACTCTACTTTAGGGTTCAAATAGTCAAAGAATTTTACATAGTTGGTAGAGTTAGGTGAGAGATAAACAGCACAGACATATTTACTAATAGAGTGACAATTAAGTCTCAGCCAAATGTGGAAAATTCATAGGAGTCAAGGTCGTTGCGCATGTAGATACAGCATCCAGCTTTGGATTGAAATTTAGGATAGAAATAGTAGGAGGGAACAGAGTAGAGATTGCTGTCAGTAGCCTCAGAAACCTGTGTTTCGGTGAGGAAGAGAAAGTGAGGTTTAGTGGATGGTGTTCCACAGAAGGGAAATTAGAACGAAGACTGCGAATGTTGCAGAAGTTGATAAAAATGAGGTTAGAGGAGTTATCATGACACCTCTCAGGTTGTAAGCCAAAAGGGGAGTCCTCTCTGGGGGATTTTTGTGGTCCCCCCTCCGGCGAGGACTCCGAAACCATACTAATTGTTGAGGCCATACTTGTTGCACTGTGTTTGATAATAGTAATAAAAAGTAAGCATGTATACATACCATAATTATTCTGTTTGCCTTGCAGGAGTGGTAAGGGAAGAAGGTGAGGCAGTTTCAGCACCTAGCACGTGTGATGAGGGGGACAGTGTGCTGCGACAACGGATCCAGAGTGTGGAGTAGGCACAGCAGTGTGTGTATGTGTGTGGGGAGAGGCAGTTTTAGGTACAAGTGCTACATGTAATCATTTGAGGATCCTTTCTGTTTGTGCCCCAAAATGTTTATAATAAGAAAATAATCTTCATGTTTCAAGGTTAAGTACCCTATGTAAACACAGGATGGGCCCTAAATCATCTTACCATTTAGTGACCCAAAAGTAGACTAAGGGCCGCTTTCACAGTAGTTTTGTTTGTTTTGATCGTTACCAATGGCGCCGATCGACGCTATAGTTTTCCACGTGAAACTGACTTATGGGGCAGTGGCGGCTGCAGAGGAAGCGAGAGGTGTTGAGAGTGTGTGGTAAGGTGCGGGGCTAGGCTAACCCCGCAGCCGCCACTACCCCATCAGACAGTTTTAAGTGGAAATTCTAAAGTGGCGATCGTCGCCTGGTAATGATCAAAACAAACAAAACAACTGTGAAAGCGGCCCTAAAACTGACACTGTATATGTTTGTGTGCATGTGTAGTTCTTTGTGTGCATGTGTGTGTATGTACATTTGTGGGGGTGTGGCTGACTCGCATGCCTTGCTCAACACAGTGTGAGTGTAGGGTGGACGGTGTTAGAAAGTAGTATACTTGGTAGGTACCATTTCAGTATCACAAATATTGGAATTGAAAAACATTGGAACTGTCAATACCATTACCAGTCTCTGGGAAAGGAAATACGTACAGCAATAACAATTAACAAGTATTTCCTAGGGGATAAATCTGCATAGGGCAAGACTCTTGTTGCCAAATGCAACTTAGTGTTTGCTTGGGGGGTGGGGGGGTCATCAAAGGGAAGAATATGGCCACCAATGAGAATTAGGGTAGTGATTGATTTGAGTTGCCAAATGGGAATTCGCCAAACCCAGACACACCAAGTGCAAGACTTTACTGTACATATATCTGTTACTGAAACCAAATCAAGAAAACTACAACATATATAATATCAATCAATTTAATAATCCTGGCTGTTGATGTACGCCAGATCAAAAACAAATATGTAAAACTGTTAGCAAAGCAAACTATTCTGAAGAGAAGGTAGCACACAGCAGGATGCTCACAAAAACATGGAATGACAGTTCCCAAATTTCATCTTTGATGGCCAATGGGAGTACCTGGTGGTACTGTTACTTAGATGTTGGTGCCAGAATCAGTGCCATTAAACAGGTCCTCAGTGTACTAGTAGCATCTCTGATGAAAAAACAAACACATACACTTCCTCAACAGAGTATGGATATGTATCATAGGACAGGAGGAGGCTAAGAATAAGGACCTTGTTGGCTATGTAATGTTTGTCTGCCAATTCTTAGATTCTGTAGCCATTTATATAGATTCCTGTACATAGCATTTATAAATTGAAGTGGTGGAGGATTGCAGTGTCACAGTTACATAAAGAATCCAGTCAGGGAGCCAATGGTATTCTGGTAAGTGCCTTGTTGCTTTAATAATGTTTACCTGTCAATCTTCATCATCATCATTTCATGGATGCCTGCTCCTAGGAGCCCCCACCAGGGGATGGCCACGGCAGAAGAGTTTCCAACTTTCTCTATCCAGACACTCCCTCCTTGCCTGCTCAAAGTTTCTCAAAGATCTTTCCCCCCTCTCCCTAACGTACTCCTGCACCCAATCTCTCCATTTCACTGGAGGTCGTCCTCTAGCATTCCCTCCCTCTATCTCACTCACACACACCCTTCTGGTCATCTCACTCTCCTCCATTCGCTCCATGGGGCCAAACCACTTTAAAGCCTGTCGCTTCACTTCTTCCCTTCACCCCTGTGACACATTCCAAAATGCTTGTACACACTTTCATTACTCATTCCATCCATTTTACTCACACCACAAGCACTCCTCAAATAACTCATTTCCACTGCCTGCACTCTAGACCTCTGACTTTCATTCCAGGCCCACGTTTCACTTGCATATGTGAGGGTTGGTACTATTACAGTATTTCTCAAATCCCTTTTTACTTACCTCCATGCTCACACTTCTGCCATTCATGATTCGTCCCAAAGACCCTACCACCCTTCTTCCTTGCAATGCCCTTTCTCTTATCTCTCCCTCCATACCACCATGCTTACACATAACTGATCCAAGGTACTTAAAATCATTAACCTCCTCCATTTCTTCACCATTCAAAATTATTTTGCATTGGAATGGAGGCATTCATTCCACATACTTTTTCTACTCATGTTAAAAAGCCTTGGTTTAATCATGCTTGTTCTCGTGCTGTCGAAGATAGAGAGACAGCTCACAAAAGGTACCAGAGCCTTCGCACTCCTGCTAACCATGATCTTTACATTTCTGCCGGAAATCATGCAAAATCTCTTCACTGACTTACCAAAAATTCCTTTATTAATAGAAAATGCCAAACTCTTGCTTTTTCTAATTCTTCCCGGGACTTCTGGCATCTAGCCTAAAACATCTCCAACTTCACCTCTTCATCTTTCCCTCCTCTCCTTAGTCCTGACGGCAACACCGCTGTCTCATCTATCTCTAAGGCTGAACTCCTCTCTCAAATTTTCTCTAAAAACTCCACTCTACGGGGGTACAGCCAATGTTTTGCTGGCAACACCTCCATAGGTTTATGGCGATGACCATTCCTGAGCTTCCTATGGGTAATCCTGCCAGGTGTGGGTGGACAGAGTGTTCACAAAGTTACGGTTGTGGTGCTGTTGCACTACAGACCATTTTAAAGCATCACTGTAGGACAAGTAACAACTTCCCAGTATGAAAACATCATCATCATCATCATTAGAAACAAGTGAAACAATGCCATTTGTCAATATTTTGTAGAGAAAAAAAGACATTTTAAGAAACAACGTCGCATGCAGTGACACTAAGTAGCTACTGAAATATTCCTAATGAACTGTTGATCCCTTAACTGTGACTAAATTAACGCATGTTGTCTTTGATGAGTGACAAAATGAGAAATAGTGTTCGTTCATCCAATCATATGGACAAGATAGAGTGCTCTGGTGGATTATGGGAGGGAGGTTAAAAACAGTCTCAAGAATGGGGTGTCGTTCAAGAAGGCCATATATCGCCAGATGACGCCTTAGGGTTGCAAACTTGCCACCCTTTCCTTAAAATATGTATATAACGCCATTTGTTCCGTATTTGCCTGACTGAATGGTTAAACAGATAAAATTCAGTGTTTTAAAAATGTAGTGAACACATTTTTTGGTGAACCACAAAACCAGTCTTTAAAATTATGTTTCTCAAAGGTCATCCGGAAATACGTATAAAATACACATTGTAACGTCTCTCGCCCCTTCCTCTTTCCTTCACCAGCAGCGGGCAGCGGCTGTCAGTCATGGCAGGCCAGAGAAATTTTAGGGTTGCCATCCGGTCCCTAAAATATGGATTCATTTTGTATTGGAGGATGGAATGTTGCATTCCTTATTTATTTTAGATCAAGGTAGAAGCCCTAACTGAGACTCTTCCCATTATTTTCTGCTCTGAGCACTCGTCTTACAGTGAAAAAAGGGAACTCACGCTAACGTCTTCCATTTGTACAAAGAGACACGCCAGTCCTTGTCGAAAGACCAACTTGGTTGGCTTGGCTGACATAAGCCGATAGAGTCAGTCTATTGGCATCATCCCCTCCCCTTCATGAGCTGTCACTTCGAGGACATACGTGCTAGACCATGACGGCCTCCTTATAGCCCATGTCCCCACCCGGGGGTTGGCGATAAAAAAAAGGAACAAGCAGGATGCTCGTATACCAAGTCACCACTCGTAAACCAAGGCATTTTTTGTGAAGATTTTTTGCTCGTAAATCAAAACGTTCATAAACTAAGGCACTCGTAAACTGGGGTTTGACTGTAGAGTTAACAAGGCTTGCCAAAGTGCCGCAGAGTCTGCCAAGTCAGGCAAGACAGTGAATGTAAACAAGACGTTGCCATAAGTGTGGTCAGTGTCACCTTTTCTTCATCTTCTTACCCTCTATGAATGTTGCATTCAACTATGATTGCTGTTCTGGCAAAGGGTCACCTTTAAGAACTGATGAGGGAATGTTGTAAAGGAGCTTTTGTGTGGGATGCCAATTTGTTGTGCTCAGCTGATCCACTGTTCCATTTGGTTCATCCCGTCACCCATGGGTCAACTGACTGCAGGTGTGTGATGTTGCCCCTGTAGCTCTGCTCATTCCTGTCAACCCTGAGGACTTACTGGGTTTAGTCATCATGAACTGCTGTAATATGAAAGGAGCGAGTTGCTGAGGCTGCTGTGCATCTGGTTGCGCAGGAGGGCAGCGACGGTGGTGGCAGCGGGGCAGGCTCTTGAGTGAGATGACACACTCCCAATTCCTAAGTTCTTTATTCAATAGAGAGCACATTCAAAGTATTAAATGGCATTTTTTTGTTGTCTTTGCCTACTATAGTCGGTTCATCCGAGTCTGAAGTGTGCATTATCGCGCAACGGCAACCTGCAGCCACACGGCGTGTCCGATTTTGTGGATACTGTATGCTAGCCTACGCATAGTAAACAGTCATCAATGTCAATAATATGCAGGCAGCAATAACAAATACTGTCAATTATAATAATAGTCGATTATGAGTTAAAAAAATATTAGTAACATCACAAATAGCTGTTTTGTTGATTTACAAGATCGCTGATTATGGTTATTAAACAACCTTTAAGCTGTTCACCACCGAGATAATTAGCAGGCTTTATATTAATAAAACAGCTGTTTGCTACATTACTAATATTTTTTTTTACTCAAAATCGACTATAATTGACAGTATTTGTTATTGCTGCATATATTGACACTGAGTACTGTTAACTATGCTTATCCTAACCTACAGTATCCATGAAACAGGACACGCCGTGTGGCAGCAGGTTGCCATTGCGCAATAATGCAGACTTCAGACTCGCGTGAACCAACTATAGTAGTTATGTTTATATACAAATGTAAATTCAGTAGTGAGAAACAGGTGATATAAAGCAAAATAAAAAAAGTCAACTCGAATGAAAGTTACAATCTATTTTTTGTTTTTATACAAAGTTTACCCCCAAACTAGCCATTTCAGACCTAGCAACATTTTTTCAGTATCTACTTATCACTAGACACAGGGCCCCATTGCATATGGAAGTGGTCAGAAATTACAAACTTTCAGTTCGTATAATGACCAAAGTTTGGATCCCCCAGATTTAACGGATTTTAGATATAACCACCCCCGTCTTCTCAATTTGTTCATCAAAGCGAGAGTTTACTGTAGTATTTTTATATTGAGTTGAATGGATTGGTAATCCCAAGAAAAATTGTTGACAACTACTGGTATACATAGTGTTTAAATGTGGTTAAGGAGGATTGCAGGATCATAATTACACAAAAAAGGTTCATAAAGTTCAGTCAGGGGACCAAGGGTATTTTGACAAGTGCCTTGTTGCTTCAGTAATGTTTGTCTACTGATACATAAGCTTTTAGTTATTAGTAAATTGGAGTCCAGAGAGATATAGTCTGCTTGCCTTATCTGAGGGTACATGGTTCCAGCTTCCAGGATCTCCATGGATCTGCAAAAAATGAGGATGTTCATGGACATGTATAAATGACAATTTTACCCTGTACATGTTTATAACTTGAAACCTACCAATATGTGCTATACATGTCCTTGAATAATGTTGTTTTGTTATGTTGTTGATTAATACTGGTTATTGTAAAATATAAATTTGTATATTATATATTAATTATACAAGCATGTGGCTTGTTCTACCAGCTCCTTAACTCTTTGTGGTTTTGTTAGTTTTTACTATCCCTTTAATATATTCATTACCAAAGTTTTGTGGAAAGAGACATGGATCAGTAAGTCATTCACGGTCATATGTTACATTTAACCCTTTCATGGCTAAACGCTTGCAGCGAGCGTTAGACGTATTTGCTGGTGGTGCTAAACGCTCGCTGCGAGCTCCAGCCGCACTCAAATCTCCCGCGTATGAGAGTGTTCCAGCAATATTTCTCACAACACAGGATTGCCATTTGAGTGGGTTCTCCACTAAATTTGGTGGAAAATCATGTCAACCCAGCACGGATAATCTACAGATGAGCAACTGGTGGATGTTGTTGTCCAATATAGCGACATTTTTGCATAGGTTCACCTATCACATGACTGATATTTTGACCAAAATAGTTGTAAATTTTGCAGTTGGCAATACTGCCCTGCCAGCACCCAATCATCAAGAGATCTACAGTAGTTGCCTTACGGCTGACCGTCGTGCACGTATAAATGTACGTCTTCACAGGCAACACCCCCTGAACATGCCTGTACTTTCGCAGGAGAGGCTTACATTACCGAATCGTATAGATCTTGGCCTCCTCTTTCCAATGGTGTTTTTGTTTTTTTGCTGTGATGAATAGTTTTGATACAGAGGTTAAAAGAGCGAGCACTAGTGTCACTTGCTGGTGGTGCTAAAAGCTCGTTGTGAACACCAGTCGCACTCACAGCAAAAAACACCCCCTGAACATGCCTGTACGTTTGCAGGAGAGGCCTACATAACCAAATCTTATAGATCTTGGCCTCCTCTTTCCAATGGTGTTTTTGTTTTGTAGCTTTGATGAATAGTTTTTGAGATATAGCGGTTAAAAGAGATCCCCTTCCCCTGCTGGGGTGCCCGAGCACGCCTGAGGGGATAGTCTCGTTGCGAGCGCTTAGCAATGAAAGGGTTAAGGCTTGAAAAAATTAAAGAGAAAATGGGAGACACTTCATCACCACTATAAAACAGTCTATTAAAATAGAATACCAACAACCTAAAGGTGGTTTTACACTGGGCAGCTCACGGCAATTTTTTCAGACAGATGTTATTTTATGTCCAAGTCTGGGGTGAAACATTAGAATTGGTGGTCTATCTGGCAAAACCACCCGTTTTTATTGTCGTGCCAAAACATGTTCAGTCTGCATACCGTATCCTTACACACAGTCACCAACCAATTAGAAGTATTATAGATGTTAAACTTTTACATTGAGTTGAATTTAGTTAGTTAGGTGCTGCAGGAGTAACATACATATACTGGAAATATCTGTGCGAGCCTATTAGAAATAAAGAAAAATGGCATGCCCGAAACTGCCTATGGCCTTGACTTGGTGATTCCCTTCTATGACATCTAGTATTATTGCTATGGTAATGTTTGCTAGTTAATCTTAAGGCTCTGCTGTTATTTAAATAGATTTCTATGTATAGCATTTAAATGCTGAAAGATTGTAAGATCACAACTATGTAAGTATTCATGTAAAAGTTGAATTCCCCTTTGAAGGCAAATAAGAAGTATGAGTTGCAATAGTAGTAGTAGTAATAGTTGTAGTAGTAGTAGTAGTAGTAGTGCCATCCTTAACTGAGGGCTGTGGTGGGGTCAGGGCAGGGTGGGGCCTGTGACCAGCCTTGCCAGGTCTCCCAAACTTGCTATACATAACTTTTGTTATATATGTAAAAGGCATCACAAATGATAAAACACACACCAGTACAAGTTTAACGTAAATATTATGACATGTCGAAGAAAAGTAAATAGTTATACGTGTGCTATTTTTAAGGCAATAAAGAAACATGGCATACGTATTTTACGGTGGTGCTAAAACAATGTTATTACTTTTATTTAACTTTCATAAGATAGTTTGAAGGAATATACCGCAAGTAGAAATATATTTTCTTAATGATAAACCTTTCACAAGCAGCAGCACTCCCACTGACCCAGCCTGACATGAGTCACGTGTTGAGTTCTCCGGAGACATGGCAACGCTGGAGACAACTGTTGCCCCACCTCAACTGCACCCTGGCCCTCATTTAGAGGTGGTAGTACTATAGTATAGTAGTAGTAGTAGTAGTAGTAGAAACCCCTAGAAAAGTAGCTTTCGTGTAAATGTCAACCCCATACCTGGGATCTTAAAAAATCATTCCAAAAATTTGACTTTTATAGTCTATCCAGAATTTAAAACAGAATAGGAAGGTGATAAAATATATTAATTAATTTCACTTTGTTGTATACTAGTCATATTAACCCCTAAAGGGCTGGTGATGGGTTATTCCATTCCCACGGAAAGGGCAGGTGATTGGATTTCCCGCCCTGCCTTTTTCCACTATAACTTTGAAGTTTGCACGGGGATTTATAGGTCAGCATGACTCCTCACCTGCCAAACAACTCATACGCACCATGTTCAGTATTCCCATAACCGTAACAATGGCAGGAGCAGTGTTTTTTGGTTCTTCCTTGTCTGATTCCGTGCCCGAGATTCAACGGCCAGTGACTCCAAACCCTTGACTCGCATGAAGGCTGAGCCCCGTTATAGTTCAACCTAGCATTGGTGGCCATTCTTTAGATTAACCTTTTCACGGTAATGGTGGAAGTGATGCTGAGGCCCTTGAGGATGTATCCTACCACCCTTCAGGGTCATCGATTTATAATAGAAACTGAGCAATTTTCGGGAAAATGTCAGAACATTGCCGTACTGAGAAAACTGATTTCACCATACACCCCCACCCTTTAGGGGTTATAACAAAAGACATTCCGTTGATTCTAGTGGTGGCAGAGTTGTGACGTTTAAATGCCAAAATGTTGAGAGGTTAGGGCAAAAGTCAGGACAACTATAAAGTCACCTGCCCTCATAGTTATTATTGTTAATATTTATTGCTATTACATATTATTATTGTTATTATTATTATTATTATTATTATTATTATTATTATTATTATTACTATAATTATTATCATTATTATTATTATTATTATCATTATTATTATTATTATTATTATTATTGCTCATCATGCCCCTCTCTGTTAATTTACATTGTTGTCTGTAAACTGTATATCATTTGAGTGTCTCAAATAAAATTTATTGCTGCCCGCTGAATTGTCTCTAATTTTCTTATGTTCAACTTTGTACCCTGCAACCACTATCGCTACGTATTCCACCCTTGGGCGCACCACTGTCACAATCAATTTCTTCATTATTTTCTCATCTAAATATTGAAGTGTCACTTTTATGTTTTTCATCAGGTTGTATGTCTCATCTTCAATTCTGTTTATGTGTTTCCCTGATAACAAATTATCCGATACAGTTACTCCCAGATCATTTTCCATTGACATTTTCTTAATGCTTTCCTTTCCCATTGATAGTTAACTGAAGTTTTCTTTTTATTCTTTCCAAAACCCAGCACATTGCACTTTCTGGTGTTAAATTCCATTTCCCGTCCATGACTCCACTCCCATATCCTGTCCAGGTCCTGTTGCAGTGCTTGACAATCTTTTTCACTTCTAACCTTCTTAAGTAACTTGGCATCAACAGCAACAAACTCATATAATTGTTTACTCCCTCCATCATATCGTTAATGTAAATTGCAAACATGACTGGAGCCAGCACTAACCCTTGTGGAACTCCATTGATCACTTTCCTTCTTATGTCTCTGATTACCGTCCTCATTTCCCTGTTCTCCAAAAAATCCTTCATCCACCTCAAAAGCCCTCCTCTCAGTCCACTGATGTTTTCCATCTTCCAAAAGTCTCTTATGTGGCACCTTATTGAATACTTTCCATAGATCAGAATAAATTCCATCTGCCCAATTGTCCCTTTCCTGTACTGTGTCTGTCACTTGTGAGTAAAACGCA
The DNA here is from genome assembly GCF_024679095.1 of Eriocheir sinensis. Lineage (NCBI taxonomy): Eukaryota > Metazoa > Arthropoda > Malacostraca > Decapoda > Varunidae > Eriocheir > Eriocheir sinensis. The sequence goes on along the minus strand of NC_066540.1, from coordinate 5,248,938 downwards.
TCAAATTTCTCAAACAAGATCTTCCTCCATGGAAGCCAAAATGCTTGTCCGTTAATCTGTTACTCCAGGTAATTCATCTACTTAGCTTTAATTAGTTTTTCGCAAATTTTCGCTACCACACTTGTCAGAGAAACTGGTCCATAGTTCCAAGGGTCGTACTGGCACCCTTCATTATAAATTAATAAAGTACACGAGACTTACCTCTGGTCAGTTGAAGTGTGCTTGTAATTTCACGAGACAAATCACCTCTGCTGGAGGGGAGCTTTCACACGAGATATGCTTTGCCACGTCACGCTGTCAGACTTTGAAGTATACGATCACCCACATGAAATAAAACTAGAAATACTTTGCATTATTGTAATGTCTTAGAAATGGGAGGGCGCGGTGGGGATGTGAAAGCTCCCCTCCAGCAGAGGTGATTTGTCTCGTAAAATTACAAGCACACTTCAACTGACCAGAGGTAAGTCTCGTGTACTTTATTAATTTTACATCACCAAATCACCCTCTGCGGAGTGGAGCTTTCCCATGAGGCTTTGAAGCCATGGGGGTGTCGGACTCTGATAGTGTATAGAATTTGGAACATTAAAACACAATCAATCCCTTCATTGAACATAAGTTTAATCAACTGACAACTTAATTACATAAACATGTACATGATATCCATGTAACTTGTATGAATACAAACTTAACAGTGTAGTTTACAGAACAATTTTGACCTATGTTAACATATGAAAAATGAAATGGAAGCATGTTATGCATTCCATAGGTTCCAGTTTATCCTAGTACTGCATCCTGAAATAGATCTGAATTTGTTGCAATGTGCTTATCATAATATTTTGCGAATGTGGTCTCCCTTGACCACCCAGCCTTTTGCATGATACATGTCACTGGCACCGCCAAAGCCTTGGCCTTCGATGCCGCAGCCGGCCTTACACTGCCTGCCTTGAATTTAGTTGTGTCTACACCAGACATACAAAGCACTGATTTTATCCAACGCGCAATAGTGTCTTTGGAAACAGCTGCAGCGGTTTGCTAAAGCTAATAAACAATTTTGCATCCTTGTGTTTGTCACCTTGCCTTAGATCTTGGGTCCTTACCATGTATTCTAACAAAGTTTTACATACACATAAGCTGTCATCCTTAGAATAAGCCTGAAATTTCACCCTTTTAATATTAAAGTTAGGTCTACATTGTTTGATATTACCACCCAACTGAATGGAAATATAGTCATTGCCTATGTTCATGCCATGAAGCACTAATAAATGTAAAGTTTGTGCTCTGGCTGCTAGAGTGAGTGACATCAACATGACGAGTTTTAGAGTTAGGTCCTTTAATGGCAAGTCCTGTAACGGATACATTGATCTTAGTTTCTGTAAAACTGGTTGAACATCCCATGTTTCAGTATACCTGGGTGTGGGTGTTCTTAGGTTGAAGACCCCTTTCATAAATCTGTTAACTAGCGGGTGGTTCCCCGCTCTGCATCCATCAATTACAATGCCCAGTGATGAAAGGGCACCCCTTGCTGTGTTAATGCTGTCATATCCCACATTCCTATTAAATGTTTCGGTCAGAAAGTTAATGATGTTGGATGCATTGGGATTAAGTAAATTGGTGTCCCATCTAGCGCAAAACTGCTTCCACCTTCTGACATGTGGTTGGTACTGTTTTGCAGTGCTTGGTTTCCAGGAGGCAAGTATGATGTCCGTGCCTGCTGCAGAAACACCTTGTTCTCGTGAGGTCTCCCTGACAGTAAGCATGCCATGAGTCTTGTGTGTTTCATGACAGGGTGCGAACCTGGTAGAGATGGGTGCGTCAGCACATTCTTCCTGCTCGTGATTAGCTTGGGGTAATCGACTAGCATCCCGAGCAGCATTCCCATCCAGGGTTGAAACGTCCACAATGGCACAACCATCCACCCCCTTGCTTGTTCTGCACGTATCTTTTGAAGACTCCTAGCAATTAGAGAGAATGGGGGGAAAATGTAAAAAAGTTCAAACTGTACCCAATTTAAAGAGAAAGCATCAAAACAATGTGCTTCTGGATCTGGTTTCCATGAACAAAATAACGAAACTTGCTTATTAAGTCTGGATGCAAACAAGTCAATGGAAGGGGTACCAAAAATGTCACAAAGATCTCGGAAAATGTGCTCGTTGAGTTTCCATTCGTGCCTATCATTAATTTTGCGAGAGGCACTGTCTGCCATAACGTTGTCTCTGCCCGGAATGTGCGAACACGTGACCCATGCATTATTCTCTACACACCGGTCCCAAATCAAAGTGGATATATTGTTACAAATTTGTGATTTCATACCACCCATTTCATTAACGTAGGTCATGGCAGTAGTATTGTCACAAAATACCTTAACATGTTTCCCACTGAGTTCATGACTGAATGCTTAAAGGGCAAACAAGATAGCTTTAAGCTCTAGAGCATTGATGTGTAGTAATTTCTCAACTAATGACCAACTTCCACTCGTAGTCTGATGGTTCAGGTGGCCTCCCCAACCTATGTTGGAAGCGTCAGTGTACAGGTTAATTTCAGTACCTGCCCTGAATATCTTTCTATATTGTGCTGATACATTGTTTAACCACCAGCTTAGGTCCAATTTCATGTCATCAGTGATGGTCAAAATCTCCATTCACTTTATGCAACACTGCAATTTTAGCTGCCTCCAACTTCCTGTAGTGAAGTTTTCCCAACTCAACTGCTGGGATAGCAGCCACCAGAAGGCCATTGACCCTGGCCACTTCTCGGATTTTTTCCTTACTCTTACACATAAGTTCCTTGCAACTTTTTACTATTTTATCCACTCTGCGTGCTGGTAATGAAATGTTCATAGTTTCCGTGTCAATAATGTTACCCAAATATTCAATATGCTTTGTGGGGACCAAAACAGACTTGTCTTCGTTAATACTGAAACCTAATTGTCTTAGGGTGTCAATAGTGTCCTTAATGATTGTGCGACATCCTGGCAGGGAACTGTTACAAATAAGGGAATCGTCAATGAAACTAGTAATAGTAAATCCCTTCTCCCTCAAAGCTGCAAAAACAGGCTTCATCAACTTGGTGAAAATCCCAGGACCTTCAGAGATACCATTAGGTAGGCATGTAAACTGATAAATATTTCCTTGCCATGTAAAACATAAAAAACGTTGTTGCTCTTCCGCAATCTTAACTGAATAGTAGGCATGCCTCAGATCTACTGAAGCTAAAAAATCACCTTCATTAATCAGCCTGATGGCTTGTTCAAAATTTTCCATTTTAAAATGTTTGTAGGGTATGTGTTTATTTAATTTTTCCAAATTGAGCACCATTCTGTATTCACCATTCTTCTTTTTCCTCAAGAAAATGGGAGAAACAATTTGGTCCTTCTTTCTTTGTGTAACTTTAATGACCTTAAGTTCTAAAAGTTTGTTAATTTCCTCAGAAATTATACCTTTCTCTTTCTTATTGAAAACATACTCTAACTCTCCTGAAAACAAATGGCAAATGTCATCCACCTTAATATCCAGGTGACAACCTTCAACAATGTCCAAAATGACTGGGTCCCTGGTAAATTTACGCCATTCATCTATAAAATAGTGAAGTCTGCCAGCCTCAAAAACCTTACTTGCCTCTACTGTTGCTGGGGCCTGTGTTGGCCCCGGCTCTTGGCGTTTTTTGAAACAGTGTCATGGTGAGTGGTGGATTGCCGTTGAGCACCCCGATACCCGAGCCTCTGCTGTCCATAAGGCTGGAACCTGGAGAAGCCCCTGTGTGAAGTCGAACCACAGTAACCTCTTGTTCTTCCTCCGGTGAATCTCCATGTAGAGGGGGGTTTCTTTGTTGTGATCTTGTTTTTCAATTTTTCGGATTCTTCAATTTGTCTTGCAGAATGTGAAACATCATCTCCAAACAGGAAACGAGTAACTGGCACCATGTCTGAGCAAAGATGTGCATATTTTTGGTTGATCTCCTGCTTCATGGCAGAGCACCTTGCCAAGTTGTTCTTGTAATTAGCATTGCCTAACAAGGCCAATGCTCCGTTAATCATGCCCACTTCATGGGCTACCACTGGATGACCCTCATCTTGAACAACTTTATCTAGCGCTAAAAGTGACTTCGTGATAATAGTTGCTGCCCTCAAAATGTCCTTGTTGACTTCCTTCAAACGGAAATCAGTCTTCTTGGCATCACTTCTAAGTGCCTCTAACACCTCCGGATTACATTCCACTGGAGCGAGGGCATGGCAATTCCTTGGTCTCTTGATCACATCATCTTCACAAATGAGTTTGTAGTCATCCCCACGCATGGGTATCCGGTCATTTCGCCCACACGACCAGTTCGCCCACATCAAAAAGTCGTTTCGCCCAAAGTCAGTTCGCCCACACTGAGGAGTCAGTTCGCCCACACCAAGGAGTCAGTTCGCCCACAGTGAGGAGTCAGTTCGCCTACACTCGCTAGAATCAGTTTTCCCACAATAGATAAGAGAGAGAGAGAGAGAGAGAGAGAGAGAGAGAGAGAGAGAGAGAGAGAGAGAGAGAGAGAGAGAGAGAGAGAGAGAGAGAGAGAGAGAGAGAGAGAGAGAGAGAGAGAGAGAGAGAGAGAGAGAGAGAACGGATTGAATGAGTGCTTCTTATAGTTAAATGGTTAACCAGTTAAATAGTTTAATCGAATTATAAAAATGGACCGTGAAAGTAGGTCTCGTCATTACAGAAAGCCATCGTATGCATTCAGTTCCTGACATGATGGCAGTCTGTCCAGAACTCTGTATTTCGTGTGGTTTTCCTGTAGGGCCAAGACAGGAAGGGCTACAGTGCGAGTTCTGCTGCAGGTGGCAACACAGAAAATGTGATACCGGTATATCAAGAGGAGATTATTGGGCAGCCGTGAGGTCTGACAATACAATTGACTGGACTTGTACTTTGTGCACTAAGGAAGAAGCTACATCTCAAGACATTTCAACTGAAGTAGAATCTTCATTTGGTGTACATCTGCAAGACAATTTGAATGAAGAACAAGGTATTTCTTCACTGGAACTTGAAACATCACTTGATGACCCACCCCTGCAAAGTGAGGCACAAGTTAACCCTCCTGTGTTGCCCTCGTTTCAGCTATTTGAGGGTGGCACCAAAAGAGGTCAAATCAAGCTTATTGATGATCTTGGATACACTTATAACATCAAACTAGGAAGGCCAAATGTAACATATTGGCAATGTACCGTCCGGCCCAAGGACAATCCCTGCAAAGCAACGGTCACACAAAGAAATAAGACCTTTGTGAAAAGAAATACACACAATCATCCTCCGTCTGCCGATTCATCTTCAACAACAAACATCACATCTCAGGTGAAGAAAATGGCAGTACAAGATATCTTCAAACCAGCATCTGCCATAGTTGATGAGGTGTGTGTGTGTGTGTGTTTGTCTGTATCAGTGGCTGCTCGTACTTAAAATTAGTGGAGGTGCTGCTCCCAGAAATTTCCTTCCACCAGCGCGCCAAGGTCGGCACTGCGTGACTGCGCCACTGAGGGAACGGCAGCCGCGCAGCCAGCCTCCTGTGTGCACAACTAAAATAAGGGATGGCTACTGACATTACGTTAGTTAGTAGTGGGTGCTGCATTTCCAGAGCCTATGCACGGGCAGCCACTGGACTCTGTATGTCAGTCTGTGTGTCTATGTTTGTTTGAGGGTGATCGAGAAGAGTTAAGAATAAGTAGGAAAATGTTGAACATGCCAAAATTTTATACTATTAGGAATTGCCATTAATGCCAACATTTCATTCCATTCAGGTTCTCTTGCGAGAACTACGAAATAAACCTTGCCCGAGTCTTCCAAAGCCCGAAAACTTGGGTAGGACAGCGAACAGGCAGAGGGAAAAATTAAGACCTGCTGAACCCAAGGACCTAGCATTCGAACTTGACGAGAACCATATCCCAAGCAAATTCTTGAGAGCGGATGTGAGGATCCGTGGACGGTGCCACTTGATGTTTGCAACAGATCAGCAAATGGAACTTCTAAGCAAAGCCAAATCATGGTATATTGATGGGACATTCAAGCTCTGTAGACACCCCTTTTCTCAATTACTTACAGTAAATGCATTCGTAAAAACAGATCAATGTGCGAAACAAGTTCCCCTGTTGTTTGTTTTAATGTCAGGAAGAAAAAAAAGCGATTATCGTGAAGTTTGTAATGCACTTTTAAACTGTCTTCAAGAGGAAATTTCAGTCAAGCATATAACTATTGACTTCGAAAAAGCACTTTGGAAAGTGCTGCCTGAGGTGCTACCGTTTGTAACTATCAAGGGATGCGTCTTCCACTGGACACAAGCTATATGGAGAAAGGTGAGTAAACTTGTGGATTGTTCCAACACACACACACACACACACACACACACACACACACACACACACAGAGAGAGAGAGAGAGAGAGAGAGAGAGAGAGAGAGAGAGAGAGAGAGAAGCAGCCAAATGTCAAGTGGCGTTGTTTTAAGTATTTCTTCTGTATTTTCTCCACAAGATACAAGAGGTTGGGCTTCAAGTGACGTATACTCACGATGAAGCAACGTACAAGTTCTTACGAAAGCTGATGGCTCTTCCATTTCTGCCGGAGACCGAAATTCCTGCGATGTTTCAACGACTTTCATCCAAAGCAACGGGTATTAAACTACATTGAAAGAACCTGGATCGACGGCTCTCTGTGGCCACCTTCCACTTGGAGTGTATTCCAGAAATCTGTGCGTACCAATAATGACATTGAAGGGTGGCATAATGGGCTAAATAAACGTGCAGCAGGTAGAAGTAGTTTACAGTTTTATGTATTGGTAAACCTGCTGCATAAAGAAGCGCTATTAATATCTATACATATAAGATTGGTGTCCGAAAGAAAGCTCAGTAGGATTCAACAAAAACATTATAAGGACCTTCAGAAAAAATTATTCACTCTTTGGGACGAATACGTGATGGGCGAAAGATCAGCGTTTAAGCTTCTGAAGTCATGTTCTTATTTGAATGGGCCAAAAGCGTAATGTTTCCTACCTTACTATGAGTACTAAATATATTTTATTTTACTTTTAGAATACAACGTGTTTTTAATACATGATTTGTTTTTAGATGATGTCATTTCTACATAAATTTTATATGAATGTCTACTCGCAGCATTTATTTTACTTTTAGAATTCAGATACCTTTAAATATAAGATAGTATTTTGTATGAACTGACTCCTAAGTGTGGGCGAACTGACTCCTGAGTGTGGGCGAACTGACTCCTGAGTGTGGGCGAACTGACTCCTGAGTGTGGGCGAACTGACTCCTGAGTGTGGGCGAACTGACTCCTGAGTGTGGGCGAACTGACTCCTGAGTGTGGGCGAACTGACTCAACTTGTGGGCGAACTGACTTGTGGGCGAACTGACATGTGGGCGAAATGACCGTAAACCCCACGCATGCCGTTGGAAAACAGAAAGTTCACCATCTCGGCCACCTGTTGATCAATGTCCTAAGAGGCAGTGTCCGGAGGACCAAAAACCTTAGTATTATGCATTAACACTCTGTCCCCAGGGGCCTGCTCCGTAAAAGCACCCTCCTCACAGCCAGAGACGGGGAACCCCGAAAAACTACTGGCAGGTGAATCAGTGTGTTGCGTACCTTGAGAAGTACTCGCTCCATCATTCACTCGACTCGGCTTATGTGCAGAAGGCAGTCTGTCCGCTTTCAACTGGTTCACTTCACCTCTTAACTCCGCCAGAGCCTTGAAAACCATGTCCCAGGGGGCGGCATCCTGTGAGGTGGGTATGTGTGGCGCGGCGGCGACCGTGTTTGCACCTGTAGCCCCTGGCGTCATACGGCCAGGTGAGCGGAGTGCCTCTCTCAAACTTCTATGACGGGAGAAAACACTACTAGTACCACCTCCCTCAACGTGACCGGAGGCTTTCCTGCTGTTCCTGTAGTCTGTGGGAGAGCCCAAGGATGGGCTGGTCGACTCCTCTCCAGAGGTAGACATATGGCCGCCACCCTGCGAAACAGATACATGTAGAGCCGTAAGCTCGAAACACTTGCCACACTATGAAATATAGCCACTCGAACGGCTCTACCCGCTCAAAGGACTTTATAATGGGTAGTAGGCACTGTCCCTGCGTAACAGGAGACGTGGCCTTACCTGAAAAGGGAAAAAGCCAAACCCAAGAACCCGCACAGGGAACATCTACCCAACGCGGCGGCATCGGCATGCAAGCTACTGACAGCTAGGGGTGGGCACTGGGCAGGTACCGGTACCAGTACCGGTACTAACGGTACCAGCTAAACGGTACGGTACCGGTACCAGATTGCTCGGTACCGGTACCAGTTGCTCGGATTTATTTATTGGATTTATTGATAATTCTTCATGTCCGATTTTTTTTAGGTTGCTAATAAATATTGTTATTGTTATTAGACTATGATCGAGTACATCCATAATAACTATACATGCTATTTTTTTATCGAAAAAATAAATATTCACTTCATTCAGAGAGAGAGAGAGAGATCACCACTTAGTAAGTGGATATCTCTGTGATATGGGTAGTGGGTACTCGATCATAGTCTTATAACAATAACAATATATATTAGCGTTTTCTAAAGACTCGTGGGACTCACTAACTTTTAACCCAAGACTTCGTTTTCTTTTTACTTGCCACTGTTAAATTCGTATTACTCGTTAACTTTTAGAGAGAGAGAGAGAGAGAGAGAGAGAGAGAGAGAGAGAGAGAGAGAGAGAGAGAGAGAGAGAGAGAGAGAGAGAGAGAGAGAGAGAGAGAATCATATTTATCCAATAAAGCATTAACGAAAAAAGTTTGAATCCCTTGGCGAGAGTTTCTGGCTATAAAGAATTGCATGATGAATTATATAAGATGATTAAATATTGAAGGTGTAGCAGGCGAGAGAGAGAGAGAGAGAGAGAGAGAGAGAGAGAGAGAGAGAGAGAGAGAGAGAGAGAGAGAGAGAGAGAGAGAGAGAGAGAGAGAGAGAGAGAGAGAGAATCACCACTTAGTGAGTGGATATCTCGGTATAGAGACTGATCATAGTCTAATAACAATAGCAATATTTATTAGCACCTAAAGAAGAATCGGACATGAAAAATTATCCAGTAACTCCAATACATCAATAAACTACTGGAAACGGTAGCTGTGATGGAAACGGAAAGCAGGACAAAATGGTGGGAACTTGGGGAGACGGTCAGCGGGGCAGTGACTCAGCGTCTACACACAGGGCTCATACCACATGGAGGCGGGCGAGCACCGAGCGTCACTAAGATCCTAACGGCAATGCGCAGTGCCGAGTGATCATTAAGCTTCCCGGAACCGAAGTGATCATGATGCTTCGCGGTACCAGTACCGATAGCAGTTATCGATACCAGTACCGGCGAGTGATCATTGCTTTCCGGAACCCAAGTGATCATGATGCTTCGCGTTACCAGTACCGATAGCAGTTATCTATACCAGTACCGGTACCTGGTATCGATAACTGCTATCGGTACTGGTACCGCGAAGCATCATGATCACTTGGGTTCCGGGAAGCTTAATGATCACTGGTGCTCGCCTGCCTCCATGCGGTATGGGCCCTGTGTGTAGACGCTGAGTCACTGCCCTGCTGACCGTCTCCCAAGTTCCCACCATTTTGTCCTGCTTTCCGTTTCCATCACAGCCCTGTTTCCATTATTTTATTTATTTATTGGAGTTACTGGATAATTCTTCATGTCCGATTCTTTTTTTTTTTATGGTGCTAAAAAATAATTTTATTGTTAGACTATGATCGAGTACATCCATAATAACTATACATGCTATTTTTTTTTCGAAAAAATAAATATTCACTTCATTCAGAGAGAGAGAGAGAGAGAGAGAGAGAGAGAGAGAGAGAGAGAGAGAGAGAGAGAGAGAGAGAGAGAGATTTACATAGATTTACATAGAAAATTAGACCACACAGACCCCATGGTACAGACTAGGTGATCTGTCCTTAAACCTAAGTGATTTTACATTAATCAGAAGGCTCCTAAACGTTGCATTTCTACTCTAGTTGATATTAAGTTGAAGGAAGAGAGAGGGTTTTCTTTACAGGAAATTTGTTTGGGAATTTCATCAGAAGTCATTAAGAAAAAAAAAACTCCTTTGGGTACCGGTACCGGTACCGGTACTAACGGTACTTGAGTTTTCGGTACCGGTACTACCGGTACTCAAATTAACGGTACTTGCCCATCCCTACTGACAGCTAGGGGTGGGCAGGTACCGGTACCAGTACCGGTACTAACGGTACCAGCTAAACGGTACGGTACCGGTACCAGTTGCTCGGATTTATTTATTGGATTTATTGATAATTCTTCATGTCCGATTTTTTTTTAGGTTGCTAATAAATATTGTTATTGTTATTAGACTATGATCGAGTACATCCATAATATCTATACATGCAACTTATATTTTTATCGAAAAAATATTCACTTCATTCAGAGAGAGAGAGAGAGAGAGAGAGAGAGAGAGAGAGAGAGAGAGAGAGAGAGAGAGAGAGAGAGAGAGAGAGAGAGAGAGATAGAGATCATCACGGGCAGTGAGTGGATAGCGTCGGTACACACAGGAAGTGCCGAGGACCATAGCTTCCGAGTGCCGAGTGATCATGAGGCTTCTCGGTACCAGGTACCGGTACCTGGTATCGGTACCTGGTACCGCGAAGCCTCATGATCACTTGGGTGCCGGGAAGCGTCATGATCACTCGGCACTGCGCATTGCCGCTAGTACCGGTACAGTTTGGATCTTAGTGACGCTCGGCGCTCGCCCGCCTCCATGTGGTATGGGCCCTGTGTGTAGACGCTGAGTCACTGCCCCGCTGACCGTCTCCCCAAGTTCCCACCATTTTGTCCTGCTTTCCGTTTCCATCACAGCTCCCGTTTCCATTATTTTATTTATTTATTGGAGTTACTGGATAATTCTTCATGTCCGATTCTTTTTCTTTTTTAGGTTGCTAATAAATATTTTTATTGTTATTAGACTATGATCGAGTACATCCATAATAACTATACATGCTATTTTTTTTATCGAAAAAATAAATATTCACTTCATTCAGAGAGAGAGAGAGAGAGAGAGAGAGAGAGAGAGAGAGAGAGAGAGAGAGATTTACATAGATTTACATAGAAAATCAGACCACACAGACCCCATGGTCCAGACTAGGTGGTCTGTCCTTAACCCTAAGTGATTTTACATTAATCAGAAGGCTCCTAAACGTTGCATTTCTACTCTAGTTGATATTAAGTTGAAGGAGAGAGAGAAAGTTTTCTTTACAGGAAATTTATTTGGGAATTTCATCAGAAGTCATTAAGAAAAAAAAAACTCCTTCGGGTACCGGTACCGGTACCGCGGTACTAACGGTACTTGAGTTTTCGGTACCAGTACTACCGGTACTCAAATTAACGGTACTTGCCCATCCCTACTGACAGCGTGACGTGGCAAAGCATATCTCTCCTTGGCATATCTCATGGGAAAGCTCCACTCCGCAGAGGGTGATTTGGTGATGTAAAATTGGCACGATGGCTGCTTTTTTCCAGTCTGCTGTGACTTGTTCCTTCTCTATTTTTCAGCTTGCTGTTAGCATATCTATGAAATAACTAAGGCTGGTCGTTTTAATTTTCTATTACATTCCTTTCATAGTTCCTCTGATCCTCTCTTTGTACTCTTACATATTAGTTTCTTACTTGTTTGTACTTTGCCCATAGGTCCAGTCTTCTTCTCCACCTGTTCCATGCTAAATCTCTTTCTCCCTTCGCTGTTTCACATCTTTTATTACACCAAATTGTTTTCTAATTTCTCTTTTCCCCATTTTTGATACATGTCACTTTACTGCTTCTTTGTTAATCTGAAGTAAAGACAGCCACTTCTCTTCCACTTTTCCAGCTCCGTTAAAACTTCTCCTGTCCCCTTCTTCAAAGTACCGTACTTTCTCAATTCTCAGTTGTGCAAAATTTGCCTTGCTTTAATTGTATCTCCCAATTCTGTGGTCTTCTCCTTTCTTCTTTTTTTTTTTTATTGTAAACTCAATAATCACATGATCACTTTTTCCTAGAGCACTTTTATGTGACACTAGTATATATATTTATTTATTTATTTATTTATTATTTTTTTTTGGGGGGGGGGGGTATTTCGTTGGGGATATACCCCAATGGAGGAAGGCGGAGCATGCCGCGCAACCCCCCAGACGGCCGGTAGAGAGATACCCAATGCTTTCAAGGAGGAGACCCAACAACGGGGCTGAGGGTGTCGGAAGGAGCCCTCCTTTCCACCCCCATGGTAACTGATAGGTCTCGAACCCATACGCCCCATCAACCCGCCGAAGCGCAAGGCCGAGACTCTACCATGGGACCACGGGAGCCCCCTATTTTTTTCTTTTTCTTTTTCTTTTGTAAGCACACAGCTTTGATTATTCATCACTCCCTTGAAATCTTATGTCCACTCCTCCCAACACACCTCTTTGAAGTCCCTCATCATGGTTAGGTCGTCACTCCTACTTATCAGTTCCTCCATACTCACTTAATATTGTGTCTTTCTTCATACTCTTATAATTCCTTGTTCCACGAAGATCTTGTTTTGGATGGAACATATGTCATGCCCCGGGATTTCCTTTTTCTATTTCCTCTATTTTCCAACACGTCCTCTGCGTGTATCGAAACACACGAGAAATTAATCAAGATCAGGGTATTCGCCGGCTGCATGGGATTGAACCCGCAACCAGCGTGACGGGAGACCCACTCCTCACCGAGTCGGCCAAAGAGGTACCCCACTGGCTAAGTGGGTTTGGGAGGCTCGTTCATCAGGCATAGTCGCCGCACTACACATACACTACAACAAAGTCTCTTATTTCTTTTTCTTTCTTGTTTTACTCTTACTTTTATCATTCAAGCATTTCCTTTACCATAGCTCACCTCAACTCCCACCTTTATCTTTACCATCATCATCACTCCCCCTCCTTGTTTTTCCTTTCTGTCTTTCCTCCACATATTATATGAGGCGTATAGTGTAAAAGGGGCGTCCAAACCAAATCGGGTGGTATAGAGTTTTTGCCAGCTTCTGATAGCTGAATTCTTGCCGCATCATGTGGTGAGGCAAGCTAAGGGCAAGGCGACCTCAGAGGGGATGATTCATAAGGCTAAAGTTGCGTGCTTTTCCTGTCAAACTCGCCCGGCGTGGGGTGTGTAGTGTGTGGCAGTCTCTAAAAGAGCCGAGCGGCAATTTAGCCAATGCGGTAATCATTCCCCACTCCCGTGGCTGTGACGTCACGCAGTCAGCATCCTTCTGTACATATATTTTCGACATAAACCATGGAGGGAAACTGACCAATTTTTTTTATTAAACCTATAGAATGAGGGTCATTTTTTAACGCTTTGGGTTATTTTTCCTTAACATAATCAAATACCCCTTGATAAAAGTTAATTAGCTTTAGTGACTAAAAACATCAAAACCAATCCATAAATAATCAAATACAGAAGGGAAGTGTCCCAGCTTCAACAATCTATGTTTTCCCCCTGAAAGGAAGGCTAATTCTTGCAATTATGATAATTTTCTTTGTGGTCAAATGGCTTTTGTTTCAAGTTTTTCATTAATACATAATATTGGCGGGGCTCCCGTGGTCCCGTGGTTGAGTCTCGGCCTTGCGCTTCGGCAGGGTGCCTGGGGCGTATGGGTTCGAGACCTATCAGTTACCATGGGGGTGGAAAGGTGGGCTCTTTCCGACACCCTCAGCCCCGTTGTTGGGCCTCCTCCTTGAAAGAATTGGGTATCTCTCTACCAGCCGTCTGGGGGGTTGCGCGGCATGCACCGCCTTCCTCCATTGGGATATCCCCAACGAAATATATAAAAAAAAAAAAAAAATGTAAACCCCATTAATGCATCCCATATCCCAAAACAATATCAACATAAAAATCATTTTACATGTTATTTCATACAGAATAAAAGTGATTTTACTAACAAATAGCAATGATAAATGTAAGCGGACAGGGGTCGTAGATACAACCTCTGCGAGTGTACAATGTGGACTGAAGGCGGTGTCACACTGGACATTTATCTCCAACCAACCGTTGGAGCTACAGCCAACCAGGAGCGAGTTGTTGGTTTGGGTAAACACTCCTGTCCTCCCATCTTTGAAGCCATGATGGTACTCACAACGTACCATTTCTTCCTTCCATTTAACTATTATTATTAGTAGTAGTATAATCGGTTCACCCGAATCTGAAGTGAGCATTATCGCGCAACGGTAACCTGCAGCCACACGGCATGTCCAATTTCATGGATACTGTATGCTAGCCTACGTATAATAAACAATCGTCAGTGTCAATAATATGCAGGCAGCAATAACAAATACCATCAATTATAGTCGATTTCATTAGTTAAAAAATATTAGTAATGTTGTAAATACATAACTGTTTTGTTAATTTACAAGATCGCTGATTATGATTATTAAACAGCCTTGAAGCTGTCCACCACCCAGAAAATTAGCAGGCTCTATATTTATAAAACAGCTATTTATGACATTATTAATATTTTTTAACTCATAATAGACTATAATTAACGGTATTTGTTATTGCTTCCTGCATATTACTGACACTAACGACTGTTTACTATGCGTGGGGTAGCATACAGTATCCACGAAATCGGACACGCCGTGTGGCTGCAGTTTGCCATTGCGCGATAATGCCCACTTCAGACTCGAGTGAACCGACTATAGTAGTAGATATTGCTGTTTTAGTAATCCTCATAACAAGGGAATAAACATTTATGAGTAGGTATACATTTCACTGCGGCTTCAAAGATCATAGCCTCTAAAGGGGTGTACACATTAGGGGAAATTGCCTGTTGTGTGACTGGATTAAATCACTGGTGGTGATACTGAGTGAAGGTATCTGTTCACACTTTGGCCAGATGCAGTAGGATGCACAACTTTAACTGACTAGTTTGCAGCAGTGTGTATAAATGCCTATTAACACCAGAATGTTCTCTTAAGGAACCGAAGCAGTCACAGAATTAATGGGCAGCTAGGGGTAAGAAAAGACTGGGTAGAGGAGGATAAGGTGTTAAGGGTGTCAGGGTGGACAGGAGAACTGTTAGTAGTAACAAATGTACGGAAGTGGGGGTTGCCTCTGCGGGGGGGGACTGGAAGTGGGGGTTGGTGGGGGTCAGCGGGGGGGTTACGGAAGAGGGGGTATCTGGACCCCCCCTCCCCCCCCCCACCCACCCACCCATCTCTTTTACCTTTTCACCAACCCCCCCCCCCCCTCACCCCCTCTCGGACTAGCGTACGGAAGCGAGAGGGTGACGGGAGTAGGGGTGCCCAGCAGGGAGGGGGGGGGGGTGACGGGAGAAGGGGTACTTGAAGGGTTAAGATAAGATCTTGGACCCTCGAATGACCACGAGATTATAATCACGGAAAAGGTTAAGGACATTAGGTTAATGACCAGGCTGGAATATGAATTTACTCTCTAATGCAAGTCCGAAAATAAAATAAAAAATCGCCATTGAACGTAAGACTCGATAAATTATTTAAGTTTTTGCTGGATGTATTGTATCATTATCTTCTTATTTCTCATTTCTCAACTTGTTTCTTCTTATTTCTTTCCTCAACTTATATATATATTTTTTTTACTCCGGTTATTTGGTGCCATCTAACCCTAAACACTGCAGCACCAAGTCTTTTTTTTCTGATTTTGCATTAATTAAAGTCTTATATCTCATTTCTTAACTTCTTTCTTCTTATTTCTTTTCTCAACTTGCATTTCTTTATATTTTCTGCCTGCTCTTCGATGTCATATGACCTTAGACGTTGCCGCATCGAGTTTACCTTTTTCCGTGAAAAAGGGATCATGTGTGTGTGTGTGTGTGTGTGTGTGTGTGTGTGTGTGTGTGTGTGTTCCATTCCCCTCTGATTCTTGAGAAATCTGCGGCTAGCTCGAAATTTTGTGGGCCATCTTTTTTAGCCGATTATATGCTCCGAAGCGGAATTTAGTGAGGATTCTTATGGTATCTTCAAATTCCTCATACGTCTATTAGTTCCCGAGTTACACCGAGAAAACTGATTTTTTTTTCTCGTCAGAGTAGCCTAACAAATAAAAATCACTCAAAGCTCCTCATCTACGTTCCTTAGAAAGATTGCCATATGTTACTATTAAGAAACTTATCCCAACAACTGCAAATTTGACGCACTTTCATTTTTTTCTTCTGATTTTGCATTAATTAATGTCTTATATCTCATTTCTTAACTTCTTTCTTCTTATTTCTTTTCTCAACTTGCATTTCTTTATATTTTCTGCCTGCTCTTCGGTGTCATATGACCTTAGACGTTGCCGCATCGAGTTTACCTTTTAGTGAGGATTCTTATGGTATCTTCAAATTCCTCATACGTCTATTAGTTCCCGAGTTACACCGAGAAAACTATTTTTTTTTCTCTCGTCAGAGTGGCCTAACAAATAAAAATCACTCAAAGCTCCTCATCTACGTTCCTTAGATAGATTGCCATATGTTACTATTAAGAAACTTATCCCAACAACTGCAAATTTGACGCACTTTCATCGAAAACTTAATTTTTAATCATTTTTTATTTACTTTTATGGCGCGTTTCGCGTCATCGTCCGCCAGAACCTTTTACCCTTGATGACACGAAATGCGTCATCGTGCGCGAGAGGGTTAAATAAGTCAGATGTATCTCAAATTCACTGTCTGGGCAGACAAATATTCGGAAAAGAGAAGGCAAACCAGTTTGTATATATATATATATATATATATATATATATATATATATATATATATATATATATATATATATATATATATATATATATATATATATATATATATATATATATATATATGCTGTATATTCACGTTCTTATGGATATCTTCTTGTTGATTTGGGTATAAATACTCCTGACTCCCTACAGTTTCGCTCAACTCTCCTTCCATCATACCTTTCTCCTCCTCTTCTCTCTCCTCCCTCCCTCCCTCCTCCCTTCCCTTTCCTTCCCTCGTGTTATTAAATAAGTCAGATATCTCTCAAATTCACTGTCTGGGCAGACAAATATTCGGAAAAGAGAAGGCAAACCAGTTTTTATATATATATATATATATATATATATATATATATATATATATATATATATATATATATATATATATATATATATATATATATATATATATATATATATATATATATATATATATATATATATATATATATATATATATATTTATATATAAATATGCTGTATATTCACGTCCTTATGGATATCTTCTTGTTGATTTGGGTATAAATATTCCTGAATCCCTACAGTTTCGCTCAAACATTGTTGGAGAGCCTCCCAGGTGAACGCGTATTCCAATGGTGAACTCCAGGAAAAAGGAACTCTTACACGTTCTATACTCCCAACATAACGAACCCTATGGTTTAAGCTCTCAGCTAGTAGCTGAGAGCTTAAACCATAGGGGGGGGGGGGGTGAGGGGTGAAAAGGTGAAAGAGATGGGAGGGGGGGTAGGGGGGGTCCAGATACCCCCTCTTCCGTAACCCCCCCGCTGAAACCCCAACCCCCACTTCCAGTCCCCCCCGCTGAGGCAACCCCCACTTCCGTACATTTGTTACTACTGGTGTGGCTCCCAGTTCCCCCACTTACAGCTAAGTAATCTATTTGCATAGGATGTTTTAAGATAGATAGCTAGGTTGCTGTGTCCCTGGGATTAATTAATTATTCTTAATTTCCAGCGAGTTTCTTTGTTGCTTAAATAAACTTAAGAGCTGGTTCATCTGGTATTTGCTTAACCTATAAGAGATGTGACAGGTCAGACGTTTAAATAATAAGTGATTAGGAGGGGCTCTGAGACTGAAAAACTCAATTTTCAGATATTTTATTTTATATTTTTTTATTGCTGAGAATTTACGGGATTTTCGGAAGTCCAGACCTTTCAAGAACCCCACACAGATGGCTCCAAAACGTTGCTTTTCTACTCGTTAATATTAAGTTCAAGGAAGTGACGGTCGAGCTTGTTTTTAAAGGAGTCAGTCGTGTTACACTGGACCACTGACGGTGGGAGCTTATTCCATTCTCGCACTAAAACGTTGGTGAAGAAAAATTTGGTGCAGTCTGAATTTACTTGTCTATATTTGAGTTTTATGCCATTGTTCCCCGTTCGCAAAGTATCATCGATCATAAACAATTTTGTTCTGTCTACATTCGTGAAACCATTAGGTATTTTAAAACATTCGATCAGTTTTCCTCGGAGGCGACGTTTCTCAAGAGATAACATGTTAAGGGTGGAAAGCCTTTCTTCGTAGGATTTGTTGCGCAAGGAAGGGATCATTTTTGTTGCCCGACGCTGAACACCTTCTAATTTAGCAATGTACTGTGCATGGTGGGGAGACCAAAACTGTACCGCATATTCCAAGTGGGGTCTGACTAAACTATTGTAGAGCGGAAGTATTACATCTTTATTCTTGAATAAAAAGTTTCTTTTAATGAAACCCAACATTCTGTTCGCTTTATTTGCTGCATCGGCGCATTGATGTGAGAATTTGAGGTTTGACGCGATTTTGACCCCCAGGTCCTTAACGCATTGAACGCTTGTGAGTTTAACGCCGCGCATTTCGTAATCGAACTCCTTATTTCTTGTTCCAACTTGAAGGACCTGGCACTTGTCTACGTTAAAGGGCATCTCCTATCTATCCGACCAAGCTGAAATTTTGTGCAAATTATCTTGGAGGTTTTGCCTGTCTTCGTCAGTGAGAACCGAGTTACCAATCTTTGTGTCGTCTGCAAATTTAGTAATGTAATTATTGAGTCCAACATCCACATCGTTGATGTAAATAATGAAGAGCACTGGGCCAAGAATCGAGCCCTGAGGGACGCCTCTAGTGACCGGCGCCCACTCTGAGTTAAATCCGTCGATCACCACTCTTTGTTGTCTGTTGCTCAACCAATTCGCGATCCATTGGTTTACTTGACCGTCAATACCTATTTGCTTTAATTTATAAAGTAATTTATGATGTGGGACTTTATCAAACGCTTTTTGGAAATCAAGATGGACTACGTCCAATGATTTGGTTACGTCATAAACTGAGAAAAGGTCGTTATAAAAGGTCAATAGGTTTGATAGGCAGGATCTTTTGTTACGGAAGCCATGTTGTGAATCCCCAATTAATGAGTGGCTTTCGAGGTAACTCACAATTTTGTCTCTAATTATGCTCTCAAGTAGCTTACCTACAATTGAAGTTAGACTAATGGGTCGGTAGTTACCTGGTATTTTTTTGTCTCCTTTCTTAAAAATCGGTGTCACGTTAGCCTTTTTCCAATCCGAAGGAACGATGCCTTGTCGCAAGGACATATTGAATACGGTTGCGAGGGAGGAGACTATTTCGCTCTTTGTTTCTATAAGCAGTGTAGGATATACTTTGTCGGGTCCGGGACTTTTATTTGTTTTAAGTGAATGGAGAGCTTTAAGGACTTCATCGGTTGTTATTTCAAAATTAGGCAATGCATGCTCGAGATTTACAATAGTACTGGTGTTGGTGGTAGTGGGAGGAAGACTGTTAGTATTAAACACCGAGGAAAAGAAATTGTTTAAGAGGTTTGCAATGTGTTGGCTGTCAGTCACTAGTGCGCCGTCGCTGTTTGTTAAAGGTCCAATTCCACTTCTGATCGCCTTTCTGTTGTTTATGTAACTGAAGAAAGATTTCGGATTATTTTTACAGTTGGCTGCAATATTTTCTTCATATCTACGCTTTGCCTGACATACTAAACTTTTTACTCGTCGCCTGGCATCATTATAAAGTCTAATGTTTTCGGGCGTGATTTGTTCTTTCTTTAACCCGTAAAACATTTTTCTCTCCTTGGCTGAGTGTTTAATTTTGCTATTAAACCAAGGTGGGCTTTTATTAGTGCTAATTCGCTTCTCGCACAAGGGGACGAATGTGTTCTGCTGAGTGAGTAAGTGATTTTTAAAGCTTAGCCAGGCTTCCTCTACATTGCCGTCATCTGATAGTTGTATTTCTGTTATTTTTTGTCGGATTTCTACGAAGTTAGCTCTTTTGAATAAGTGACTGCCTTATAACGCTGTACATTTCGAGGTCGTCATCGAGTGATTGCCCGGGAGGCCTGTATAGGTGACAGATATATTTAAATTGACTTTTGCAGTGTTTAGTCGCGCGCACAAATGTTCAACGTTACTGTCTCTTGGTGTTTTGTCAGTGGGTTGCAAATAGCTTTTGATAAAAAGGGCGACGCCACCACCTCTACGGTTTACACGATCTTTGTTGAAGAGTCTGTAGCCATCTATGTTGTATTCGGAACTTAAATCAATATTTGTGGTGTCGATATATATTTCGGTTATAGCAATTATGTTAAAATTTTCTGTTAGAGCAATACATCTCAGTTCATCAAATTTGTTTCTTAGGCCACGCGCATTGAAACTAAGGATTTTTAAGTTATCTAGAGGCTTGGTAATATAGGTGGTGGTACTTGCGGAATCACGGTTACGGGTTTGTTGCAATGCATGGCGTCTATTTACTATTGGGATTCAGTGAATTTACCGTACCCAACGGTTATGTTTCTCGCAAGACACTGAACTCCCCCAGGACAACTCCACAAAAACACAACAACTTACCACCCTAACAGGGGTGCAGGTTTCCCCGCAAGCGCCTCCCAGAGTTACAACGATAATCGTAACAGGCCTAACAGTAAAATCTATTTGTAATCACTGCTGGAGGGCACTTATCTTAGATGGGTTTCAAAAGAAGTTGTTTCTTGAAGGCTCGTCCCAGAGGGTCTTGTGTTCCTCGAATCAAAGAATAAATCAACACTGCCGCGAGTTAATGTTGGAGCTGCAAGTGCTGGTGTGTTTACTGCTTGCCAGTTGATGAAGGAGTGAGTGAAAACCAACCACTTGGGTCTGAAGAGGTATTTTGAATTTCCCTCGCCAGATGGCGTGGCTTTCGATCTTCTCTGTTTCCATCGGTTAAATTATCCTTGCTTTTTAATTATAATTCCGCAAGGGCAATTATTCATTATTTCATGAAAGGAAACACTGAACTATTGTTATTCCTTTCATGGTAAATGTGTTTAGTCTTCAGGCAGTGAATACCCAGCCAGCAAAAAAATGTGGGCCCCATATGGGTTTGTGAGTGGGCGGAGTTGGACCCATTTGGCCCATGTGGGCCCTTTGTGGGCAATATGTGGGCAATGTTGATAAGCATGGGTTTGATGTGGGACCCATATGGGCAATGTAGGCCACTTTGGATCAGCTGTCAGGAGTGTTCTAAAACGTATTTTGTGAATTTTCTCTAATTTTAAAGGCCATTATAGTTTCGAAGCCTGAAAAGTTAAACTAAAACTTCATTATTAATCTGGATAGCACATTATTTTGTTGAAAAGCTGTTTAGTCCGGCCGAGGAAAATACGAAAACAATAAAGAGTGAGGAGATGACAGAGACGATGATTGTGGTGTTCCAGGCGAAGAGAGTAGTGTGTATTTTGTGTAGTTTTCGTATGTTTTTGTTTTGTCTTTAACGGGAGCTGCCGTTTTAAAGGCCTGACCCAAGAGGAATCTTGAGACACCTGTAACGTCAAGATCAAGATTAAGAATATTCAAAATGGAGCGGAGAGAGAAGGACGGACTTAATTCACCTGATTTAACGACGATTTTGCGACTCTTCTGACCCTATAGTTTTTGCTGTGAGTAAGCCTACTTACTCTTGAAGATGCCTGTGAGCACCTGTGGCGTGTGTGAGAGTGGTGTGACCACCAGGTGGAGTGGAGTGGCGTGTGAGAGGCGTGAGCTTTGGTTTCCTGTGTTGGTATCAAGACCAACTCGAAACTTGGAAAACAGGAACCTTGTGTACCTTAGGGTGATACTTTAGGATGTGACGAAAGGATGAAACTGTTGAGCACGTGGTACTGGAATGTGAGAAGTATGATAGAGAGAAGGGAGATGATGAGAGCAGTAACTGTTCTGTTAGAGCTGGGATGTAGAGAATGGATGGTGTAGCTGCTGGAACTACGTGGGGAGACGACTGAAAAGATAATTGTGGCTGTGAAGGAGTACTTGGAGAGAATGTGGTGTGCCAGGTTTAGAGAATATATTGTGTATGATGTGTATTGTTCGTATGTATTTTTCGGTATTATTATCACAGTGGTCAGAATAGGATTTTGGGGTTGAAACTACTTTTTTCTGATAGATTTCGATGTGCTGATTATAAATCTGACATTTTTTTCCATCGCAATTTTTTTTGCCCCCCCACCCCCCACCCCACCCCCTATACTTTAGGCAAGATTAGGTTAGGTGGGTAAGGTTAGATTATGTTCGGTTAGGTTTGGTTAGGTCAAGTTAGGTTAGTTTTAGCTATGTTAGGGGGCAGGGGGAATTTTTTTAATTGAAAAAATAATAAAAAGTTTTTTTCCTTACCCCCTGGAATTTAGGTTAGTTTTGGTTAGGTGGGGGTGGGGGGGCAAAAAAAATTGCGATGGAAATCTATCAGGAAAAAATAGTTTCAATCCCCAAATCCAATTCTGACCTCTGCGATAAATTTACCTACTTTTCTTTACAGGAGTTGCTGTTCCAAAGGCCTGACTCAAGGGGAAGCTGTTGAGTCTCCTGTAAAATCAAGATCAAGTGGTTTTTGGAGGGAAAAACACCATAACCAGAACCAGGGAAACTCCTCCACTCACTGGCCCCACTCCACATCCACAGACCCACAGTATCTGAGTGGTAACCAAGAACCTGGCCTAGCCTTCAAGATCCTAAAACTCATTAGAACTTTTATCAAGAAAACGGAGCAACTCAAGTCAAACAGTCATCCATCTGCTACTTGCACCTTTGGGGCACTACCTAGAGGATGTGGTACCACAGCCTACACGGGCCCCAGCAAATACACAGCAAGAACATGTACAGTAAGATCGCTCTCGCCCTTCGCCGTCTTTGGTGATTTCCTTGTTGCTCTGACCTGCCGTTTGCATCTAATACTAACAGTATGATGTGTGTGGATGTGTTTCGTGTGGTGTAGTACAGAACGGTACGTATGTTGTTCGTATTACTTGTGTAACGGTGTGCAGTTGCCTTTTTTTCTTTCCACCGTCAGGAGAAAACCTGTTAGGGCCGAGACATATGTCTCAGTGTGTACATTTTTTTCTAGATCGATACACATCTACATAGGTGTGTGAGTATGTGTGAGTGGTACGTTATTCCTTATGTGTGAGTGCGGGTTTGGATTGTATACCTACGTAAATTGGGCACTCATTACGCAGAGTGCACCCTCGCGCTCACACCCATTCCTTCTAATGTAACTAAACCTAACCTAACTAAAACTAACCTAACTAAAACCAACCTAACCTAACGTAATCTAATCTAATTTAACTCTGGTTGGATTGGTGTGAGCGCGAGGGTGCACTCTGTGCAATGAGTGCCTGTAAATTGTATGTTGGTGTGAGTGTGCACTTGCCAGCTAGTGTTTTTGCGTGTGTAGTGGATTGTTGCTGTTGACACCCCCGGTGGTGGCCATCTGATGTACGGGTAAGGAGAAAAAGGTGGATGTGCAACAATAATTTTAATTTAGGTGCCAGCTGTTCATTAATTGTACCGATTATTCCCTTGGTTTGGTGGGTATTTTATGTTGTAGGTACTATTATGTAGTACATGTAGTATACCTACTGTACATGTTTATCTACTCTGTATCTGTTCTTTGACTTAACGGGTACTGCTGTATATATGTAGGCCGTGTGTTGATAGTTATAGGCCTGACCTTGCTCTATTTATTTGTTGTTGTCTGCAATTGGACTGAGACTACTGAGATCATTTTTACCGAAAATTCTGCCTCTTGCTATAATACTTCCTAGCTATATACTGTTAGGCACGGTAGGAGGAGGCTTGCTTTGTTGACTATTATTTTGGGTATCATTAGAGGGTAAGCCATAACTGAATCAAATGTAGAAGATTTGGACTGATTTCTGCGCTCCAGATTTTGTCTGTTGGTTCATTTATCCGTTAAATCGAGGGTCGAGTGAATATAATGACTGCTGGTAATCCAAATTGCAATAATCAGAGTATTTCTTCATGAGGACATTATTTTAAGTTGTTTTAATTGTGCAGTATGGGCTGTTTTATATAGCACTTGCACACCCACCTACCCCTGTTATGTTTTTGTATTAACCACATTTGAGTGGCATGACCCTGAGACAGCTGGGCTTTCGTGCTCTTAGGAGAAGCAATTTATGTATCTGCACAAAAGTAGTAGACAGGTACAAATCATATTCTGCTGTTATTCATATGTGTTGATGTTATTGCATTGAGTATTTTCATTTACTATTTTCCAGCAAACCCATGTTCAGAATTAGTTGGTTGGCTGGCTATTCATGGCCTATAGAACCAGTGCATTATTTTCAGTAGGATGAAAAATAACTTGTGTTTTTGTAGTTTTCAAAAAGCAATAAACCAGGATTTTGTTTAAAGTACATATTTTTTGCCTCGGGTTGTTGGTGGTGATTCCTAGGCTGCCTGGCCCCTGAGAAAGATCATTGCCAAGACTGGGCTTTCTTACTGTGCTCTCATTTAGTGTATTTTGTGTTGTTGGCACATCTGCCTGATAAATTTGCCTCGGGTTGATAAGTATGGATACTGTACTTGAGCCAACAGGATGATAGTTCTTGCTGCCCACAGATCCATTGTTGGAGCTTAAATGACATCCCTATGTACATCAGTTTATTGCCTTTTGTTGAAACCAAGAAATTACTTTCAACAAAAGGCAACAAACTGATGTACATAGGGATGTCATTTGAGCTCCAACAATGGATCTGTGGGCACCAGGAACTATCATCCTGTGCATCTATGAGAATGTTGCCCATGCATGCCCATATGGTAACCACGTGGGGCCCACTCTGCCCACTTGGGCCCCACACAGATACCCTGTTGCATCCCCCATCTGGGGTTAGTGTGGGCAAATGTGGGGCCCATATTTGCCTATCCGGGGCCCACCAAGATTGCCCAACTGGGAACCCATATTTTTTCCCACATTTTCCCATATGTTGCCCACCTGGGGCCTACATTTTTTGCTGGCTGGGTAAGGTGATTCTGTCTCGGTCTGGGAGCCGATGAGCGAAGTATTTGAGTACCATCCAAGGCTTATTTGAGCTCAGACGATACTCATAGTTGGCTTGAACTCTCGGCCCGAGACTAGTTCCATAAGGGAAATAGTTAATTTGTCAAATCCCCTAGTTAACTGACCTAATTCCTAACACATTCCCCAGAGGAGACTGCGATTCCCCAAATCGCAATTAACCGTCTGGAGTAATTATTTATTCAATTATTTATTTATTTATTTATTTAAAGATGAGAAATGGGGACTAATCTTTGTAAGAGAAAAAGAGTGAAATGCAACTAAGGGGGGTTGAGATCGTTGCACATCTCATCCTAATAGACTTGCCCTTACCCTAATAATTCTAACTACTACCCAAAATTAATTCTAAAGTCTTCAGCCTTAATAGGTGAAGTACTGAAACAACCAAGATATTTACAAGTTATCTAAATTATCCCTAAGCATTTTGTTAAACCGCTCTGTAGCCTTCCTTTTGGGCCGAGGCGCCCCGACACGATCACCGCCACTCTGGGTGGGGTCAGCATTATTGTGGGAGGCCCCCTTGTCATATACCAAATCTCTACCTGGATGAGTTATAGTGAGCTCCAGCGGATAAAGGTTACATATAGAATGAAATTCTACAGCTCCATTACCTTGTTTAACCTTGACTGTTCTTACTTTATTGTCCAATCCCTTAATAATTTGCAAGACAGTGCCCATTAACCAGAAGGGTCTGGGTTTATTTAAAGCTTTAATCAGAACGATATCTCATATTTTAATTTTGTTTTCCCAAGTTGGCTGATAAAGGTTTCTGCTATGTTCTCTTAAGCTGAGTAGATAACTCTCATACCACAATTTTTTAAAGCTTTCTAATACTTCTTGCACTTCAAGAGTCTTTTCTAAAAAGGGCTGGCTCTGGTCATCGACCCACACTTCCTCATCCCCCCTTAATACGAGAGATGGGTCCCCATGAAGTTTCAAGAAGGCTTTCTGAACTGGATAGGTAGGTCAAGGGTCTAGAATTTATGGCCAACTGAATGCTTGACAAGGATGTTAACATCTCAAAGTATGTCAACTTGGCCCTTCCGACTACTTTATACAAACAATTCTTGAGCACCCTTATTTTAACCGTTCCCAAGCAGAGCCTACCCATGCTGAATATATGGGAATTCTCATATACTTGATGTTAATTCTCTCCAGTTCTTCTTAAACCTCTTTGGAGTGTAGGGAGTTTTTTAAAATGTTGCCACCTTTTAAGAAGGCTTTGGCATTATCACTGTACAGGTAATGGGAAATAGAATATAGGTTACAAAATCTATGAAAGGCTAACAGAAAATTCTTTGTTGACATGTTAGGTAATAATTCAAAGTGAACAGCTCTAATATTAAGACAAGTGAATACCAAAACATAAACCTTGACTGATTGATCACTATAGCTAAGTTCATCTTTGACCCAGAAATGGCCATTATAATCTACCCCGACATGTTGAAAAGGTTTAATTAGGTTCATGTGATGCTTAGGCATATCCTTTTTTTTTTTTTTTTTTTTTTTTTTTTTTTACAGTATGGAGACAGTGCAAGGGCGTAATGGAAAAAAAAAAAAAAAAAAAAAAGGCCCGCGACTTACTGCTCCAGAAAAGAGGTTGAAGGAGTGTTCAAAATCAGAGGTCAGTTTCGGGAGGAGAGGTGTCCTGATACCCTCCTCTTGAAAGAGTTCAAGTCATAGGCAGGAGAAAATACAGATGAAGGAAGATTGTTCCAGAGTTTACCAGCGTGAGGGATGAAAAAGTGAAGATGCTGGTTAACTCTTGCATAAGGGGTTTGGACAGTATAGGGATGAGCATGAGTAGCAAGTCTTGTGCAGCAGGGCCGCGGGAGGGGGGGAGGCATGCAGTTAGCAAGTTCAGAAGAGCAGTCAGCATGAAAATATCGATAGAAGATAGAAAGAGAGGCAACATGGCGGCGGAATTTGAGAGGTAGAAGACTATCAGTATGAGGAGGAGAGCTGATGAGACGAAGAGCCTTTGATTCCACTCTGTCAAGGAGAGCCGTGTGAGTGGACCCCCCCCACACATGAGATGCTACTCCATACGAGGGCGGACAAGGCCCCTGTATATGGACAGCAACTGTGCGGGGGAGAAGAACTGGCGGAGATGGTACAGAACGCCCAGCCTCGAGGAAGCTGATTTAGTAAGAGATGAGATATGAAGTTTCCAGTTGAGTTTTTGAGTTAAGGATAGACTGAGGATGTTTAGTGTTGAGGAAGGTGATAGCTGAGTGTTGTCAAAGAATAGGGGATAGTTGTTTGTAAGATTGTGTCGAGTGGATAGGTGGAGAAACTGTGTTTTTGAGATGACAGTCATTTACTATCAATGTAGTTAACTTGTGCTCCTTAGGGACTAACACAGGGTGATGTATGTCATACTTGAAGTATTGACACTTGCTTATCCTGCCTTTGGACCTTATAATGCCTCTTTCATCTAGAAATAAGTTGAGGTTAGATACCAGAGGTGGAATATTTTTTTTCATTTGCATTATTTGGATTGTTCAAGAAATTCAGTTCATTCTGGAAACACTCAGTTTGAGCCGCCTTTACCCAATACTCTAAGGCTTTCTTTTTAGGATCACAATCCTTTATTTTATTTAGAAATTTATATAGGTAAGCTATGAACCTCAACAAGCCCTCAAAGGAAGAGTATTTATTTATATTTATTACTCCTGTATTTACTTTAGGCCGTTGAGAGGTACAAGCAGTGCATATTTTGCCTTTTTGAGAAGGCTCTATGCTCAACAAAGGGTATTGAGGCCACAGTTGGTAATCATTAGTAAGCCACTGTGGTCCCTCCAGCCAGAACTTCATTTTATCTAAATATTTGCTATAAGATAACCCTTTGGTTAGCATATCTGCTGGGATCTCTTCACTGTGTACATAGTGGTATGCTACAGGTAATTTGAATTTCTTACTTATTTCAGTCTTCAGGCCATCAGCTTCTAACACTATTTTTCAAGAATTTGGATTTTACTTTAGTATCCTTAGTTAGAAGCCAATTTAGCACCACCTGAGCATCCACACAGATATTTATAAATTGAATTTGGGTGTGTTGATAAGCCTCGAAAATTGAAGGTAAGCATTTGAAAGCTAATATCACACCCATGAGCTCTAGAGTGGGGATGCTGTGTTTATTTCTCTTATTTAATGGAGCTACCTTAGACTTAGAGTGTAGGTATGCCAGATTATATAATTCCTTTATTTCTTTAATTTCATTTCCTGTTACCAATAGATTATCTACATAAAAATTATTTGCCAATATTTTGCTTAATTTGTCATCAGGAAATGAACTTGCATGATGTTTCATCACATAGTGCAAGATGAATGGGGAAGAGGTGAACCCAAACACTATGGTCTTGAACCTGTAGGTGACCAATTTGTTGCCTCTTTTCCAAAAGAAGCAAAACCTATTTTGGTCTACTTCATTTTTTAATTTAATCATCAAAAAAATTGTTTTACATCACTGAGCATGACTGATTTATTGGTGCGAAAAAAGAAAAGTAATTGAAGAATGTTTTTCATTAAATCTACACCTGGGTAGGCAGCCTCATTAAGAGAAGGTAATTCCTTCTTGATTTTTAAAGAACAATTGAACACAGGTCTTATTTTAGTTGTTACTTGTTCTTCCATTTTGATGACAGGTCTATGAGGTATCCAAATCATTTGATTATACTGAGAAGGTTTTATTTCAATTTCATCTATTATGCCGTCAGCCAGCTGTTGGTCAAATACAGCTTGATACTTTTCTAGTAACCCTTTTCTTTTTAAGTGGTCCAGAGTTCGGTCCAGCACGTTAAGTGCAACAGAATGATTTGAAGGAACAGAATCTATTTTGTCTGAATACCATGGCAACTCAACATTATAATGACCTCTTTGAAAGTAATACCATATTCAAACTGCTTTATTTGTTCGCTTTCTAGGGACACAAGGTCTTGATCAGTGGTTTTAATTCCTAAGGACTCGAGGCTAAAGAGATGTTCCAGTCCATTGTCCACTTCTGTGTCCTCTAGAAGGTGTTCAAGTGGGTTGAAATATGATTTTATAGGTTCCAAAATGGCATTAACCATTGTTTTAGTTTTGTTGCAAAGGTTTTTCTCATCCTTTTTTGTTAGGAGACGCATAACACATTGCTGTTCTGCTGGACTCAAGAAGTTAAATACATTTCCAATGGGAGCTACTTTGTTGTGCATAACTAAACATTTACCTCCTAATTTCTCTTGCCAGGACACTGATGACATAGACTGTAGTATGTCAATGCCTAGCAACATATCGACTTGGATAGTTTCATGGTTCTTGGCCTCATAGAAGTGTTCATCCAACAATTTTATGTTATTTTCCTTGAATTTCCAAATGACTGCGTTCATTCCTGGAACGTAAAAATTAATGTCCAAGGTCTTGTCCACCAATAAGGGAGCAAAAGTGAATCGATCTTCTAATTTAATCCCTGTAGCCATTTGTTTGAAGCTTTTTGTTTCTGCACCAATGTAGGTTCCAACATCACAATCTAGGGAAAACAATTTATTCACATCTGGGTAAAGGTCTTTGGCAGCGGTTTCCGATATATATGATCTTTGGCTTCCGGTATCAACAAGGCATCTAACCTTTCTACTCTTTCTGCCATTCTTTAAAGTTAAAGTCATTGTTGGCAGCAATTGGCTTATATTTGTCTTAAGTTGAGGTCTAGCCTTATCTTTCTTGTCGGCCGAAGGACACAAGGGTGTAATATGTTCCTTTGACCGACAGACTGCATTGGTATCTAAGTTTACCCTGTTTGCCATAACAGTTGTTCTCATCGTGCCCCGAACCAGCACACCTGGTACACATAGATAATTTTTTTAGTCGGGCAATTTTGGCTTCCAAGTTGGTAAAGTTCGTACATAGGCCCAAAGAATGCCCACCAGCCCCACATAACTTACAAGTTAATTCTGTGGAGAAGAATTTGTAATTCTGGAGTGTACCTTTTGGTTCTTGGTTTTCTCTGGCCTTCATTGGCAGTTTGTTTTCAACTGAGGAAGGCTTATTGTTGCCTTTGTTAAAATTCTTAGGCTTTACAGAACATGTTTTACTCTGAGTGGTGAGAACTCTGTGATAACTTTCAAAGATTTCAGTTATGGTGGGGTAATTCTTGGATAGAAGATGAATGAATTCCCTTTTTACTGTTGCTGGCAGTTTGTCAAAGATAATATGGCTGATGAGGGAATGACCAGCTGAGTCTGGTTCCAGAAAGTTAAAGCCATGTGTCTTTAACTCGGCTAAATAGGCCCTTATCTCATTGAAGAAAATCTTGGTGGAAGTATATTCAGGGTCAAACGAAGAGCTAGGATAAGATTTCATTATATTCTTGTAAGTTTCATCAATAATGAGTTCTTTGTCTAAAAATTCTTTCTCCAGCATTTGGATGGCTGTTTTGTAATTAGCATCCGTAATGGATAAATGTTTCACTACTGAGAGAGCATAATCTCTCAAATAGTCAATTAAATAGGCTAGTTTGGTAGCATCAGTCAGATGCTTTCTCGTCCCAATCACATTATTAAATTGGTTTCAAAAGGTATTAAAAGCAAACTTGTCCTTCTCCTTTCCCAAAAATGTTCCACAATTCAATGGAGGAGGCTTACCTTCACTAAAATTCATCTGTGACATAAACTGCATAAGATTCTGTGAAGTAATATCACTTTGAGCACCTCTTGAGTCCTGATCCTTATTTAGCTCAACATACTGATCTAATTCTATTTCAATCTGTAGTGAGAAATTCATTTGATCTTCCAACTCTGAGGCATAGTAAGTTTCATCCTTACTTTCAAGGTCTGTTTGATCCATTACTTTATTTATTCTGTCATCATAGTGTTTCACTTGTACCATTTCTAATTCTATTTTATTGGTCAAGCTCTTACTTAGGGAGGGTGTCAAGGAATCTGTTTGAGTTAATTCTTTCAATTGCTTAAGAAGGAGTGTTATTTTTCTTTTAAAGATTCCCCTGCTCCTTCTCAGGGTCTTAATTATCTCTTGGGGAACAGAGTCTTTATCTACTCCATGGGTGGCTGCATCCTCAGGATTTAGTTTTGAATCCATTGTGGCAAATATAGAAGCAAGCTCAATATTGAAATAAACAATCTAAAAGGGTTTGATTAATAGGGGTGGTTTCATTTTTTTTTTTTTTTTTACAGCTAAGGAGACAGTTCAAGGGCATAAAAAAAATAAAAAAAAAGGCTCGCTACTCACTGCTCCCGAACAGAGGTCAATTTCGGGAGGAGAGGTGTCCTGATACCCTCCTCTTAAAAGAGTTCAAGTCGTAGGCAGGAGGAAATACAGATGAAGGAAGATTGTTCCAGAGTTTACCAGCGTGAGGGATGAAAGAGTGAAGATGCTGGTTGACTCTTGCATAAGGGGTTTGGACAGTATAGGGATGAACATGAGTAGAAAGTCGTGTGCAGCGGGGCCACGGGAGGAGGGGAGGCATGCAGTTAGCAAGTTCAGAAGAGCAGTCAGCATGAAAATGTCGATAGAAGATAGAGGCAACATGGCGGCGGAATTTGAGAGGTAGAAGACTATCAGTATGAGGAGGAGAGCTGATGAGACGAAGAGCCTTTGACTCCACTCTGTCAAGGAGAGCTGTGTGAGTGGACCCCCCCCCACACATGAGATGCATACTCCAAAAGGGCAATTATAAAAAAGACCCTTATTTTTATTTATTTATTTATTTTTTTTACGTCTTGGCCTAATGCGCCGGTAGGCTTCTTCCCGGTGGATCCTGATGGTCGGTCCAAGGCTTCTTCCCGGTGGGGCCTGATGGTTGGCCCAGCCCGTTCTGGCGCAGGCGAGTGTTTTATAGTGGCGCCATCTTGCATTGGCTCATGCTGCCCTCCTGGAGCTCATCTTTAATCCTAGGATCTTGAGTCCGGGTTGATAGGTGGTCTTCTGGACAGTATGTGGGTAGTTTTAAGCCACTCGGCGGCGGCTGAAAAATCCCAGCTTGGTGGCACCGGTCGGGGATTGAACTCGCGTCCTCCTGAACGCGGGGCCGTCTCGCTATCTGTTCAGCCACCGCCTCCCCATTGTACAATTGTACAAGGAGGCAGTCCCGGACGGGCTAGTTGGCCCTCAATTGCCACTAGCTATTCTACTGAACAATGCTTCGGGCATCCAGGGGTCAACTACTTACTGCCGGTGTTCAAGGGCGTATTTTAAAACCACCCAAGACTGCATCCCTGTAGTATGTACCTCACCAAACCAGTTCCTCGCAAGTGAACAACACCCCCGTGATACTGAGGGTGGTCGAGGAGGAAGGGTCGAAGTACCATTAAGCTACTCGCAACACCCGATCTCTGAACCCGTTTGCTCGAACCAACTCGCGATCCCAAGTCCCAAACCGAGACAGATCACGTACACCTAAGAATGACCAAGCAGTAACACTTTCATCTTAACTTTATACTGCTTCAGGGGGTAAACTAACAAGGCTGTATTCGTTGCTAAATTCAACTGAATCTAGCAAAGAGCAGCTGATGTTGTTACTAACTTCTTTTGAAAATATATTGGGATTCAGTGAATTTACCGTACCTAACGGTTATGTTTCTCGCAAGACACTGAACTCCCCCAGGACAACTCCACAAAAACACAACAACTTACCACCCTAACAGGGGTGCAGGTTTCCCCGCAAGCGCCTCCCAGAGTTACAACGATAATCGTAACAGGCCTAACAATAAAACCTATTTGTAATCACTGCTGGAGGGCACTTATCTTAGATGGGTTTCAAAAGAAGTTGTCTCTTGAAGGCTCGTCCCAGAGGGTCTTGTGTTCCTCGAATCAAAGAATAAATCAACACTCCCGCGAGTTAATGTTGGAGCTGCAAGTGCTGATGTGTTTACTGCTTGCCAGTTGATGAAGGAGTGAGTGAAAACCAACCACGTGGGTCTGAAGAGGTATTTTGAATTTCCCTCGCCAGATGGCGTGGCTTTCGATCTTCTCTGTTTCAATCGGTTAAATTATCCTTGCTCTTTAAATATAATTCCGCAAGGGCAATTATTTATTATTTAATGAAAGGAAACACTGAACTATTGTTATTCCTTTCATGGTAAATGTGTTTAGTCTTCAGGCAGTGAATAAGGTGATTCTGTCTCGGTCTGGAAGCCGATGAGCGAAGTATTTAAGTACCATCCAAGGCTTTTCCAGTAGGGAAAATAATGTTGTGTGTTTTTCAAATTAGTTTCCTTCCTCTTATAGCGAAATATTTTTTTCATTTTTGATAGGCAGAACATTTCTCCAATTAATAGGATATTAAAGTATAAGCCATAAAATTATGTATAATTAAGTTTTTTATTGTTTAGTCAGATAAATTACATTCATATTTTGATGTTTGTTGTCACACAGTAACATATTTTGATTCCCTTTTTCTTCTAAATTAAAAAAATCAAATTTTGTTATTCACTAAAATCCTATATATTCATAATTTATTATCTAACATAGACAATGCTACGCATTCTTATGTAAAGAAAAATAGTTTCATATATATATATAATATATATATATATATATATATATATATATATATATATATATATATATATATATATATAACAATATATATATATATATAAAATGAGTGATAGTTTATTGTTGCAAGTATGTAAACAACAAAGAAGGGAGGAGCATGCCATCCCAACCCCCAGGCAGTACAGTGTGATTATACAACTAAAGATACATGTGTAAGTAGCACCAGGAAACTAAAAAGATACAATGGTAGGGGACAAGTGCTAAAAAAAAAAATAAAGGCCTTGATTTAGTCAAGGGAGCAGACATAAGGGACTGAACGTATGAACTACAATCTAGGGGCAAATGCAGGATACTCACTGAGCACAGCTGAGAGAACATTAATGTTAATGAGCCAGCCCACCAGCACAGGCAGGTCCCAGTGGCCCTGTGGGCACTAATAGCAGGACATAGTGTTTGAGCGTGTGACCCCCTGGCCTGGCACATAAGCGACAAGGTACAGGGTCAGCCAATTGACCTCCCAGTAATATCTGTAGCCCAGCCTCAGCTGCATCACCACCAGATCATAGGATGCACTAAGCCTACCATAAGTGTGGGTGCAGATACTTGATACCTGGGCATAGTGAATGCTGAATATATATATATATATATATATATATATATAGATATATATATATATATATATATATATTATATATATTATATATATTATATATTATATCTATATATATATATATATATATATATATATATATATATATATATATATATATATATATATATATAGAGAGAGAGAGAGAGAGAGAGAGAGAGAGAGAACCTGATGAGAATTAATGAATGAATAAAAATCACTAGAAAAAAATAAATGAATACTCTATATTATATGTTATTTGCTAAATTTATCTGCAACTATTTATATAACACCTCCGTGGTCTATTGGTCAGCGTGCCTGGCTTTTACTCCACGGGCCCGGGTTTGAATCCCGGCCCAGGCAGTTGGTGTGCAGCTCACCCAGCTGTTCATCCTCCCTCTCGGGCTGGTCGATAAATGAGTACCTGGGAAAGCCTGGGGAAGGTAAACTGTGGTAACCCGGATGTCACACTGGCCCTGTGTCCCGGGGTAATGGGCTCCCTCCCACCACAGGCTCAAGGGCCAGTGTTACGGAGAAGAGCACCGAGGCCACACGCTGCTACAGCGTATGCCCCCAACTTTACCTTTATTTATATAAAGTTGTTATATAGTGATACATTTTGTTCTAATAACAAGGTTTCACTAGTGTAATAAAACTCTTGCAGAATTTGGGAACAGCCTAAAGGGGCAAATTTTCCGTGGATCTTCAGTCAAACCACGATTTCCGCTGGTATGGTCCTCATTTCCGTGGTTTTCCGACGTGTCCACAGTCTTCCGTAGCTACGGTAGATTTCACCGAAGGACGACAGTGTTCATCATTATCATCGTCAGCAATAACAAAAAAAGAGAAGTAGAGGAAGAAGCTACACCCTACTGTCCCTATACATTCGCTCAGCTATGAGTGTCGTTGCCTGGATGGGCCTCCGAGGTCACTTTAATTAAGAGAATACGGGACATGCCTTCCTCGTCTTCTAGACGTAGTTCTTGCAACAGCTGCATCACTTCACTGCCCTCCTCTCTTCTTGCAAGCCATTGCCACCTTCACATTCCTTTCTTTTTCCGTTGCTTGTATAAATTGAATGTCACTTTGACTCTGAGTGAAAACGGGGATGCAAACAGTTAGGGACATCAGGCGTAAGCCATATTTGTTGTTGTGAGAATGTGTTGGTTAAGACCACCGTTGCCAGATTGTTGCATTCAGAGCATAGTATTTACTGGTTTCTGATGCCTAACTATTCCCAAAAAAATGAACTATTTAAACGATAATTATAAGTGAATCTCTTTATTGGGGTCCACGATAGTTTTTGGGTCGGAAGTTGGTAAATATAAGAGGCTGAGTAAGACAATCTGGCAACGTTAGTCAAGACCACGGAAAGCCGAGAGCCCGGGGCAAGTGTGATTGGAAGCCGACGGTAGTGTGACCACGAAGGCAAAAATTGACGATTTATGACTGAAGATCCACGGAAATTTTTCCCAGTGTAATAGCCCCTTAACACTGACTCACTACCGCTTCTGCTATGCCGTGGTACCTAGTTGCTTGGGTGATGCTGTGAGAGACAAATGCACAGAGTCGCTACCCTCTCTACTATACGCAGATCTACAATGCAGCCTTGACAATAAGGGCCTTTTTGTTGTTGTTGTTGTTACTGGTACCATGGCGTCTGGAACCAGAGCTATGACAAGTGTCTACTTACTTGATTCAGTCGAGTCTACTATCATGGGGAGCATGCTGCCAACATGCAAACAGGTGCTTCATTACTATCTCTACCTCCATCTTAACCAGAAGATGACGACAAAGGAAGCAGCAGCGGAAACGATCAAACTAATGAGTACCTTCTGGGATCAAGCATGTATTCCAATGCAGAAAGTGCAGCAAGCGAGAGAGAAAGTTGTACGACTACAAGATAACTGGAAAAGTCTAAAGAAGAACAAAAACAGGCAAATAGAAAAACAACAGAAGAACGAAAATGATTTCCTTCTGTCCCTTGCCCTTGATCGCCTCTTTGACATTGCACATGAAGATGCAATTTCAATGATTACAATCGCCGAGGACAGGGAGTTTCTACGAGCACAGAGGGAGGAGGTGTGCCGGGGCACAATGGCAACAACACGGGTCATGTCTCTCGCACGTCAAGAAGAACAACAGCAGAGGGACGAAGAGAAGAAAGAAGTGAATGAAGCGCTCTCAACCTGAAAAGTGTAAACTGGAAGAAATAACTGAACTTGTATCCAGCTCTACATCAAGTTCCAGCAGCTCCAGTCCCATTCATTCCCCTTTTCAGTGTCGTGGTGCAGAAGAGGCTGCTGACAGCTGTGTTCCATTGCCATCTTCAGTCGTCATACCCCCAATAAAGTGCACCAGGAGCTTGAACAAAATCATGAATGCACAACTCTCAGCTGCAATGGATAGGGCCAAGATATCTGATCGTGCAGGAGTTCATATACTTGCAGCAGCTGCAAAAACCCTTGGTCATGACCCCAAAGAGCTGGTGTTAAACCGTGAGTCCTTCCAGCAAGACCAGATGAGGTTTCGTGCAGAAGCTGCCAAGGAAATTAAAAATTCGTTCAGGCCTTTGGTGCCGCTGGTTGTGTACTGGGATGGCAAGATGGTGCAGACAATGGCAGGTGGCGCTGCAGCTACAGGCAACCGACTTTCTGTTCTGGTATCAGGACATGGCGTTGCAAAGCTATTGGGAGTCCCAATCCTTCCCAGTGACACTGGACAAGCAATGGGCGATGCCGTGATGACTGCTCTCGAAGACTGGGGAGTAACAGATCACATTTCTGCCCTATCCTGTGACACCACAGTTTCGAACACAGGGATTTCGGCAGGGGTATGTACCATAATCAAGCAACGGCTCAATAGTAGAGTTCTTCACCTCACTTGTCATCACCACATCTTGAAATTGGTGTGCAAGAAAGCATTTACAGCATGCATCGGCCATTCCTCTGGGCCTGATATTTCTCTCTTCAAGCGATTTCAGACCAAGTGGAAGGACTTGGACAAATCTCTGCCTGACCCGTTCACAGAAAAGACATGCCCTCACATCTTGAACGTGGCAATGACCTCATGATTGAGTCCAACCGACTACTGGAAGAACACATGCCTCGAGACAACAACAGGGAGCTACTAGAGCTGTCTATAATCATCTTGGGTGGACAGCCAAAGCGTGGGATCAGGATATTGTGTCCTGATGCCCTTCACCGTGCCCGCTGGATGGCAAAAAATCATCTACGCCATGAAGATCTACCTGTTCCGAAATTCAGAGCATTTTTGCTTCACTGCAACCAAAAAATCTGGAGTTCAACGATTCGTCACTTTCAGCATCTCGACATACATTTTGTCTTCGTTCCGCGCGCCATTTCCAGCTGCAGCCCCGGCACAAGACATTCAATTTCTTGAGATACTGGTGTCTTACCCCTGAATGGTGATGGAAAAAAAGTTTGGTGATCTTGCAGACCATGCTTTGTCCACTGTGCTAGCTGAAGCCAGTCACAACACCCGTGTTGACCTTGTCTTTGACATATTATATGATGAGGCTTCCACCAAACACATGGAAAGAGTGGCCAGAGGTAAAACAGATTGCTGCAGAGCACATAGTTCAACAATGAAATAAATTCCTTCAAAGAAACGATAACAAAACAAATCTTGCTGCCTTCTTGCTCAAAGAGTGGAGCAAAAAGCACTCCAGAATCAGACTAAATAAAAAGGTTCTGTACACTACAAGCAGAGATCAGTGTTACAAGCTGACCCAGCAGGGAGTACAAGAGGTAGCAGACCTGTCATCCACTCAGGAGGAGGCTGACACTCATATGCTCCCCCATGCTTGCTATGCCTCAAGAAGTGGTCACAAATCTGTCATCCTTTTGTCTGATGACACTGATGTCTTGGTGCTAAGTCTGGCTACCGATGATGTGCTCACATGTGACCTGTTCCTGAAGACAGGGACAGAAAATTGCACCAACTACATAAATGTTTCACAGCTCGTCAGTGGTCTGGGTTCACAGTTGTGCAAGGCTTTGCCTGGCTTACATGCATTCACAGGCTGTAACACTGTAAGTGCACTTGCAGGTCGTGGCAAAGTGTCAGCTTTAAAACTGCTTCAGAAGAATAATAACTTCTGTGAGACCTTTCAGAAGGTTGGGAAAGATTGGACAATGACTCCAGAGCTGTATGAAGCATTGCAGGAATGTACAGTGTCAAATGTACAGTTCCAACTCCAGAATCTCTAACATCAATGAAATGAGGTATGCACTGTTTTGTGCAAAGAAAGGTATAGAATCCTGGCAGTAACCTCCATGCTCAGATTCTCTCAGGAAGCACTGTCTCAAGGCTAACTACCAAAGTGCTATATGAAGGCGATGCCTGGAGAACAACCCTGATGCTCCTTCACCAGTTGAGAATGGGTGGTCTAGAGCTCATCAAGATGGCGACTTGCAGCTCTCCATAGACTGGTTTGATGTCCCCACTGGTCCACAAGCAGTACTTGAGTTTCTGTCCTGCTCATGTCAGTGTGTTGCCAACAGCTTGGCCTGAACTGATCTATGCCATACAAGACAGTGCAAAAAACAAAAGGAGAACTTTGCTGATAAGGAACAATCCTATTCCTATGATGAGGATGACGGCGAGGACTTTGATTAGTGTTGTGGCCTGAATTTGTCAAACATGATTGCATGGTGATTATCTGCTTGATATCTTGATGATTTATATAAATAGTTATATGTCAGCCTGTCACACATTCAAGTTAGTGAACCTAGATTTCAGTGTTGATAATGGCTTTCATTTTATTGAATAAGTAATAAGACTACAGTTTGTGTTATACACGGAATTTTCCAATCACTCACAAGTCACGTGACAATACATTTTCGTGATGCTTGCAGTTTGATTCTGCCAGCCACGGCCATTTACAGACTGGCGGCCGCTACATCCACGTGTTGACACTCATCTCTTCCACGCCTTGTAAATATTGTTCCTGTTGTGCTTTCAAAAATTATAGTTTGGTCTAAAGACGAACTTTTCATAACCACAACCTGCGGTTATATTAGTGGTGGCAGACGGTTATGGAACAGACAACCTTATAACACAGTGGACAATTGACCTAACGCGGTGTGAACCAG
Source organism: Eriocheir sinensis (assembly GCF_024679095.1). Lineage (NCBI taxonomy): Eukaryota > Metazoa > Arthropoda > Malacostraca > Decapoda > Varunidae > Eriocheir > Eriocheir sinensis. The sequence continues at coordinate 5,209,571 of NC_066540.1, read as the reverse complement.
TCGACGGTGTTCTCGTGACAGCTTCAGCTAATACACAACAGGGTGCACTTCAGGGGCTAACGTGAATTCCCAACATCGAGTGGAAGTAACATTACCCACTCTTCTTACGACATTCATGGAGCCGAGACCCTCCCCCACCTCGCCACTGTAAGGTGCGGCCCCCCGCTGCCTCTCACCTAGACAATGCGACCGCAGCATTCTAATACTGCCGCCTCAGCGGCATGGGTCGCCATCCGCACCCACCCAGCCAGCCAACCACGCCCCGCACCCAGCCACACCATCATCAGCCAGCTGCAGCGGAGCTACAGCCACACTGCGCAAACTACTGTCAGGCGAGTCAGCCTCAACGACGTCGTCCACGGCAAAGACAACCTGCACCCGGTGGCTACACGACGGCGCAGGACCATCTCCTGCTGCAAACGGACCTACCTGCCATAGGCTAGGGCACATGTAGGGCCTCACGTGACCGAGTACACAGTACAGTGCGCCGGTTGCCAGCCCAGCCCAGCGCCGCCACGACAAGCAGTGTTGACACAGCGGCACCCTGCCATTAGAAATGATACTAAGTGGCTGTTTACCAAAATCAATAGCGAATGGTGTACCTTCGGCTCTTCTTAACCATCTGAAGACTCTTGGGGAGGGAGTCACCCAGGATTTGTAGATATTCCAAGTTAATGTTGTCCCAAATATCTTGAATGGCATTTTGAAGGCGCAGAATGGAAGAAATGTCCCAATCTTGCAGCTGATGTTTGATGAACGCCCAGAGGTTCTCTATTGGATTATGATCTGGGGAGTTTCCATGCCAAGGTGTTAACAGCTTCACATCACAAAATTCAAACTAGTTTATCTCTAATTTTTCAGTGTAGCATGGTGCCCCATCCTGCAGGAAAATTTCAGCTTGACACTGCTCCATGTAGGGTTCAAGTTTATCCACGATAAGTTCAAAGTAGCTGTTCTGGTTCATTCTATTGTTCTTTGGTAAGAACACAAGTTTGCCAGCACCCTGGTATGAAAAGCAACTCCAGAGCATGGGTGAGTCTGGGTGTTTCACCACGTGCTTTGTGTAGCGAGGGTCACAGGGATCACTGCTGCGGGGGTTGGAAACCCTTCCTCTTTGGTTGTCAGTCAGCACAAAGCTTGCCTCATTAGACCATAACACCTTGTGCCACTCATCAAGGCCCCTGTCTTTGTACTGAGTGGCAAAAGCTAGTCTTTTAACATGATGGGTACGTGTTACCCACGGCACAGGCACAGGCCTGCAACTCCTGTAATCCAGATCCCTCTTCAAATAATCTCTCACTGTTTGCTCAGCCACTCCTGCCAGCAAACACAGGTTCTTTTGCTTGATTTCCCAGCTTGTAATGCCAAGTTGGGCCTCTACCTGCCAGCAAATGACATGCAGAGTCCTTTGAGTAGCTTTTCGCCTACGTCCTGCTGGTTTATGTGGGGATGGTACAATGCACGTCCCAGTGGCAAGATAATTTAGGGCCCAACACTGCACTGTTCTTAGTGAGATTCCCATGCTTGCAGTTATTTCTTTATTAGACTTATTATCCCTAACTAGTGCACATATGGCTTCAATCTGAGGTTCTTTGAGAAGCTTTCTCGGCCCTGTAGTGCACGTGAAAATGTCAGAAGGGTGAGGAATTTGACAGTCAAACACGCTCCTAAATGGAGTGATCAGTGACAAACATCCACCAATTGTGAAAGGCAAATAGATACTGGTGCTGGCTAGCTACACGGAGCTGAGAAAGGACTCTCACGTGAGTTGCCAGATGTAACTTTTTTCCTGATCCTCGGAGATCAGAGTGAGACAAAGGAGGTCAAGTGAATTTGGCGGTGGCGGATGGCACATGACGATCCGCACCTTCCGCCACCGCCAGCACTATAGAGTACGTTCGGTTAGCACTATCCCCCGTCGACTCCTTTCGTAGTCATGGCGGTAAAGGCCACATGTAGCGGTGCCACCATAGTAAGTGTCTTTTCGGACACTAGGGCGGTGGCCGATGTCATTAATCTACAGACTCTCTGAACACTACATAATACGGAAGGGAAACATGCGTTTGTCCTTGAACCACCTTCAGTGCATCTCGCAGGGCTCGACAGCAAAGACTATCCAATACCGTGGTCCACAAATGCATGTTAATTCTAAAAGTTTCAAGGAAGTGTACTCCACTACATGTGCCTGTACTGTGTGCCAAAATTTAGAAGATTTCATGCATATCTAAAGGTCACGCAAACATCATCTTTGGTCTCTCTCTTTCGCAGATGGCGTCCTCAGCACTGAGTACACGAAGTGCACCTGAATGGTGGTTATTAGGGAGTCCCCTCGAGTTTTTCTCAACTGCCAGGCTTCCGACGCGAGGTGACTTACTTCGCATGTCACAATTCTTTCACCTAAAGCAGAACCTGCCTTTCCCAGAAAGCCTGCTGCACCATCTGGATGTGGGCAAGGATCCCTACCCAGCGCTTGGATTCCTGCATTCGGAAGTTGATGCGGGAATACCAGAACCTCAAGAAGAGCCAAAAGCGAGGTGACACGCAGGCGAGGATTTTCCAGGACTCCCTCGTCGACCTCTTCGACATCGGAGCCAGGGACGCCCTGGCACAGATGATCGTCAAAGAGGATCGCGTGTTTTACCAAATGCAACGCGAGGACGTCATGTCCTGCAACATGTCTGGCCTTGACCTCGTAATAGCTGGGAGGGAGAGTCGGAACCGACTTCGGGAAGAACAAGAGAAGGCGAGACAGGCGAAGGCAGTGGCCAAGGCAGCTTCATCCTCAGTGGCAGCAGCTCAGCTGTCTTCCATGTCCTCCTCCAACCTCGAGTCCCAGGACGACGAAGGCTTCGCTCCTATTCCTGGTTGCTCGACAGCGATTATGGCTCCTCCCAAGCGACCAAAGAACATCTGCGCCTCCTCTACTGTCGCGTCAGCCCTTGATCGAGTCAACCTTCCAGACCGTAGAACCGTGTTCATGGCAGGGGCCCTTGGCCATGATCTTTTGAATCTGACCCTCTCCAGAAGCTCAGTCTGACGATCTAACATGGACAAGCAGGCAGCAGAAAGCCTGTTGGCTCATTACTAGGCTGCCTGCTTTCAGTGATTTAATCAATCCATTTGCCATAGGAGTGGCTTGCAGGGAAGGATTAAAGCACTTGTGCATTTACTCTTGGATACGTTCTGTTCACCCCTGATGCAGCAAAGTGGCAATCAATGCGTTTCTTGAAGGAGTTGATGCTCTCTGCACTAACCACTTCTGCAGGGAGACTGTTCCAGTGGCGAACAACTCTATTCGAGAAATAACTCCTGCAGATGCCGGTATTGCATCGCTTTGCTTGAATTGTTTTTCCGTTTTTTCTTGTTCTCAGGTTAGTTTGTAGCGTGAAGAGTTTGGAGTGTTCAACGTTGCTGAGCTTGTTCAGGTACTTAAAGACTTGTATCATGTCTCCCCGCAGTCGCCTCTTTTCCAAAGTGAAGAGGCTGAGTCGCTCAAATCGCTCTTCATAGGGCTTCGTCCTCAGTTATGATATCATCTTCGTGGCGCGGCGCTGTACTCTCTCAAGTAATTTAATGTCTTTCCTGTAATTTGGAGACCAGAATTGCACGGCGTATTCCAAGTGGGGCCTGACCAGCGAATTATACAAGGATAACATAACTCCCGGCGTCTTGTATTCGAACTTCCTCGCTATGAACCCAAGCATTGTATTGGCTTTTTTACAGGCGGACTTGCAGTGTTTTGCTTGTTTCAAGTCACTGCTGATAGTGACCCCGAGGTCTCTTTCCTCTTGCACTACATGTAGTGGTTCGCCACCCATGTGGTATGTGTGATTGCTGTTTCTGCATCCGATATGCATTACTTTACATTTGGTAGTGTTGAAGAACATCTGCCATTTTTCCGACCACCGAGTGATCTGGTCCAGGTCTCTCTGGATAATTTCGCAGTCTGCCGTCGTGAGTTGTGAGTTGTGTCCTCGGCAAATTTTGAAAGATTGGATTTTAATCCTAGTTCTAGGTCGTTGATATATATGAAGAGTATGGGTCCCAGCACTGACCCCTGTGGCACTCCACTTGTGACCGGGAGCCACTCGGAGGCCTGTCCGTTGAGTGCAACTCGTTGTTTTCTTCCAGTGAGCCAGTCTTTGATCCACGCTGTCAGATTGTCGCCTAACCCCGCCGACTTGAGTTTCTTGAGGAGTCTTTCGTGTGGCACTTTGTCAAAGGCTTTTTGAAAGTCTAGATATATAACATCACTGGGGATATGATTATCCCAATTTTCATAAATACCTTGGAAGAAGTCCAGTAAATTGGTTAAGCATGAGCACTTATTCCTGAAACCGTGCTGAGCATCGGAAATGATGTTTTTGTCTTCAAGGAACCTAACAAGTTTGTCTCTGATGATCTTCTCGAGGATTTTTCCCGCCACTGAGGTCAAGCTGATTGGTCTGTAGTTTAGGGCCACGCTTTTGTCTCCCTTTTTGAAGATCGGTGTTACGTTCGCTTGTTTCCAGTCTTTCGGGACTTTTTTTTGTTGTACTGACAGATTGTAGATAGCGGTGAGTGGCTTGAGGATTTGCTGCTTGAGTTCCTTGAGCAGCCTGGGTGACGAGTCATCGGGTCCGGTGGACTTGTTTATCTCGAGTTTGTCTAGGTACTTTTTCACATTCTGTTCATCGATTGTGCCAATTTCTAGGGGAGTGATTCCCATCGGTGGTGTAGGGCTCTCGGGTACGGACTGGGTGTTCTCGACCATGAACACAGACGCGATGTTTCTGTTTAGGATTTCGACCATTTGTCTACTGTCCTGTGTTAGTACGTCACTTTCATCTTTTAGGGGACCGATATAGCTTTTTGTCTTCTTTTTAGTTCTTATATACGTGAAGAAATTTTTCGGGTTGGACTTGGGTTGCGTGCAATTTGCTTTTCATAGTCGCATTTATGCTGGCGAATGAGAGTTCTGCAAGCTCTGAGGCTCTGAGGCTTTGATGGTACTGTTTGCGAGCCTCGTCAGTGCTGTTTTCCTTTAGCAAGTTGTATTTTCTCTTTTTTAAATTAATCGCCCGTCGAACTTGGGTAGTCATCCATGGTGGGCTTATGGCATTATTTGTTCTCCTAATCTTCATGGGAACAGTTGTTCTCTGTACCTCTAGGAGTTTGTTCTTGAAACTGTTCCACGCGCCGCCCACAGGAGTGAGGTTCATGGGTTCCCAAGTTGTCTGGGTTACCAGCTCACGAGCGAGATTAAAATTGGCTCTTTTGTAGTCTGGAATCCTGGACGTGTTTTCGGTGAGTTCATGGTCTGTTCTGATCTTTAGGCGAATTAGGTGATGGTTGCAACCACTTAGTTTTTCGCCAACCTGACATTCACGTGTGAGATATGAATCACTCACGAGTACTAGGTCTAATAAGTTATTTTCCCTTGTCGGTTGGGTAACAATCTGAGTTAGAAAAGTGTCCTCTAACATTTCGAGCAATCTGTTACCCTCCCGATCTCCAATCATCGTGGTCCAGTCAATGATGGAACAGTTAAAGTCCCCGATAATGACTGCCTGTTTGTTTTGTGTTACGGTGTGAATTTCCTCATACAGCGCCGCGTCGTCCGCTGCTTGTTGCTTTGGAGGTCTGTAAACGGTTCCAACTGTTATTTTGTTGTGCTTGCTAGTCTCCAGTTCAACATATACTGTGTCATATTTCTCCGAGTCCTCTTTGGTTATTTTCACAGCCGGGTATTTGTTCTTGACGTAACATATAACACCTCCCCCTTTCTTGTGAAGTCTGTTTTTGTAGAAGCTCTCGTATCCCAGAATTGAGAATTCGGTCATTAGGTGGTCAGAGGTGGCCCATGTTTCGGTGATGGTAATCACGTCCGATCTTTCTACGTCAACGTAGGCAAGTAACTCATCCCGTTTGGCTATTAAGCTCCGCGCGTTGGTGTATGGAACAGAAATGTCCTTCTTGACTTCAACACTTTGAGGCACAGTAGTCTGGTGTCTGCGTGTGTTTTCTGTTGGAGGCCTTGGTGTATGATGGGCGGTCTCTACTGTTCAGTTGTGTACGGTACTTTGGTGCCTCTCCTGCGCTCGGAGTTTTTTGAGTACAAAAGTACCTCCTCGTTCAGCAGCCTACCAAGCTGTGCTGAGCCAATCGCATTGAGGTGAAGACCGTCAGGAAGGAAAAGGTCAGGGTTATCATAGAAACGATCCCACACATTTGCGAACGAAACTTCCTCGTCCTGACTTTCTGTGGAAGCCTGTGAAGGCGTTGGTTCTCGGAAGAATCCCGGAGACAATGATGTGGCGTGACTTTTCCTTGTAGCAGCGGATTACTCATCGGTAGTCAGCTAAAATTTCCTCCGTGCGCATTGTTTGAACGTTGTTTGTTCCAGCGTGCAAAACAAAGAGTGTGTCCTGTCTCGTGCGGTTTGAGACAAAGTCTGCCGCTTCTTCAATATCTTGTAGTTTTGTACCAGGAATACAGTAGCGTCTCCTGTTCTTGATACTTCATCCACAGAACTCAGTCAGTTGTTCTCTAACAGTGCTGTCACCCACCAGTTTTATGGAGGAGTTCGTGACCAAGAGGACGCTGAAGATATTTAGCGTCATTGCTGAACAGGGAAAGGAGAAGGCAAAATCATCCTCCTTGAAGGAAGATTCCAGAACGTGGGAGATGAACACGTTCCTGGAGATGAAGAAGTCTGCGAGTTCTTTGAAGGTCGTGAATGACGCAACAGAAAGAGCTGTTTCCCTCGTCCAGACATTCAACGCGTCACTGACCAAGGATGAAGAGCAGAAACAGTACTTTCTCCGCCTCGTGGCGGATCACCATCAATGCCTCCCTGCTCTGACCAAGAAGGGACTGATGAAACAGGGTGGTTGCTGAATTGTAGAGAGATAGGTTAAAATTCCACCTCATTTCATCGTACAAGTAGGCACGGGGAAGCATTATTATTGTTTCAGTTATTGTTTTCATAGAAAATGGGAGGTATGCTACGCAAAAGAACAAAGGAGAAATTAACAGCAAAAATTAACATCCCTTCAGTTTCTCTTCTGTTGGCAAAAGACGCCTTTTTGCGTGACCCCTATTATTAAACTAAATTTCCTGAAAATTGGTTTCAATGTTGCTTAGGAACTGTAAAAAAATAAAACTTGTGGAGCGAACAATTTCTCAACTTTCTTTTTTTGGACCACCCTACTATCCAGTCCAGGGTAATGTTCACCTCTCTTTCAAACTAGACGACGCTCTCCCTGAGAGTGCCACATTTCACGTGACTGTTATAGTAGGATATCAATGTATTATTATTATTATTTAATATCACCACGAATTAGGCATACAATTGTCAATGGAAAAACCCACGACAGATAGATCACGCCACCTTATAGGAATGTCGTCTGTCAGTGTTTACCGTCTCAGTTTTGTATACTTCGCACTCCGATGGTGCGTGGAGGTCACCTTGACATACGTGACCAATTGTAACAATTATTTTCCAACCTGTAACTCGCCACTCTTTCACGAGAGTCCGACTGACACACAACGACAGTCGCTCTCGCTCCGTCGCTTCTTGTACATAAAGGCTACGAATATAATTCGCCTTAAGGAAGCTGAAGTCTTAATCAACACCCTTTAAACGCCCCCCGACAAGCCCGTTACATTTGGTTGGCAGCGGTCACCCCGCGCCTGTGCCTTCGCTACCTCGTTCTCCTCCAAGCCACGAGAACTCACCAACAAACTCCGGGGACAGGCGTACAAGGGAAGAAGGAGTCAACGCACCTGCCGTCTGCGGCAACGCACCTGCCGTCCGCGGCAACGCACCAGCTGTCCGCAGCATCTCACAAGGCGCCAGCTACGTGCAACTCACAAGGCGCCAGCTACAAGCATCTCACAAGGCGCCAGCTACATGCATCTCACAAGGCGCCAGCTACGTGCAACTCACAAGGCGCCAGCTACAAGCATCTCACAGGCGTCCAGCCTACAAGCCTACAGGCTCTACAGCCTCCAAGCCTCGAGCACACCAGCAGCAACTCTACAGGCGTCCAGCCTACAAGCCTCGAGCACACCGGCTACAAGCAACTCTACAGGCGTCCAGCCTACAAGCCTACAGGCTCTACAGCCTCCAAGCCTCGAGCACACCAGCAGCAACTCTACAGGTGTCAAGCCTCCAAGCCTCGAGCACACCGGCTACAAGCAACTCTACAGGCGTCCAGCCTACAAGCCTCGAGCACACCGGCTACAAGCAACTCTACAGGCTCTACAGCCTCCAAGCCTCGAGCACACCAGCAGCAACTCTACAGGCGTCCAGCCTACAAGCCTCGAGCACACCAGCTACAAGCAACTCTACAGGCGTCCAGCCTACAAGCCTCGAGCACACCAGCTACAAGCAACTCTACAGGCTCTACAGCCTCCAAGCCTCGAGCACACCGGCTACAAGCAACTCTACAGGCGTCCAGCCTACAAGCCTCGAGCACACCAGCTACAAGCAACTCTACAGGCGTCCAGCCTACAAGCCTCGAGCACACCAGCTACAAGCAACTCTACAGGCGTCCAGCCTACAAGCCTCGAGCACACCAGCTACAAGCAACTCTACAGGCGTCCAGCCTACAAGCCTCGAGCACACCAGCTTCAAGCAACTCTACAGGCATCAAGCCTACAAGCCCCGAGCACACCCTTTAAACGCCCCCCGACAAGCCCGTTACATTTGCAAACAATCAGGACATTCTGAACATTCTTGTTTCGCGAAACGTAGGGAATCAACACATTCAAGACGGGGCTCAGATAGGAGGTCAGGAGGTTACAGGGGCGGGCATCATTCATCACACAGGAACCCTAGGCCAAACCATCAGCGGAAGGCTGCCTTTTGCCATATCCACGGGAATTGTTTTCATGATTCAGACAGTTGTTCTGCAATACAAAAGGCCAAGGAGGAACAGAAGTACAAGTCCTCAGCGGACAGTAAACCACACTCCTCTTCTCAGAATAAAAAGACATGACTTCGTGACAGCCCCGAGGCGTACATCCAAATGTCCCTTAAGGAAAATACTAATTGGGAGCAACTTGACTCCGTCATTGCCGCCTTGGGACGGACAAGCATAATTGCCCTCCCTTGCAAGGTGGGCAAAATTTCACTCACCTTAGCGGTTGACACAAGTGCCACAGTCAATGTCATCTCCAACTCCGCTTACAGGTCTCTGACACGACAGGCGAGTGGGGAAATTTGGCCGCTCCAAGAGAACGACCTGAATGTGGTAGGCGTGACGGGCACCACTTTGGGAATCCTTGGGCGAGTACCACTAACAGTCAGCTTACATGAAAAAGTATGTCCCTTTCGAGATTTCTTTTATGTCTCTAGCAGGTTTGCTTTACCTGTGGATGGGATCTTAGGATTAAACGCCATGAAAGACCTGCACATAACCATAAACCCTGAAAACAACGCGATTGTGTATCAAGGCCGACGCATACAGGGGATGGTAAATCCATCGCCTCTGTCAACTGTAATCCCACCCTTAGAGGGGGAAAATGACCAACCCACCACAGACTCAGGGACTGCCACCGCCCAAGTGTCACCTCTTACGGTCAAACCACACGAAACCATTGCAGACTTGTGGCGGACAGTAACGGCAGTCGTAGAAGGTCCTCATATAGTTCCGGATCGTGCTGCAAAACTTGTTAAAATCCGTTTGCCTAACGCCCCTCCGACGGGCAGTGATGTGTGTATCGACGGAACTCCTCACATACATCGCATGACGGTGGAGGTAACTCTTGCGACAGTCAAGGAAGGAGGTTTTGCAGAGGCATTGGCAATAAACACGTCTGGATCCCCTGTATCCTTAAAACACGGTGTTAGATTATGCCAGTGTCTAGTGTATGGGAGAAATGTCGCCCCGGAACCAGCTGAATACCCTTCAGCCCAAGTCTCAGGCATAACCTCGGCGTGACAGGCTTCTCCCGAACAAGACACAGCTAATTTAGAGGTATTCCTAAAAGTTGCACACTATTCTGAAATTAAGCCAACCTTAGTCCAGCTTCTGGAACATTATCGGGGGGCGCTTGCTCTACCAGGCGAGCCGCTTGGAGTTACGCAGTGTGCTGAACACCACATTAAGTTAAAACCCAATACAAATCCTGTATATATCAATGCGTACAAGCTCCCCCACAGTCAGAGGGAGGTGGTGCAACAACTTATCTCTGAAATGTTAGAACAAGGTGTCATCAAAGAATCGAACTCACCGTGGAATTCACCCTTGTTTCTGGTTCCAAAGAAAGACGGCTCTTATCGTCCTGTGATTGATTTCCGGCGTGTGAACACCGCGACCGTGGATGATCATTTTCTGCTTCCCGTTCTTCGAGATCTTCTGATGTGTCTCGGTAGAGGAAATAAAGTCTTTACGAGTCTTGATCTGGTCAGTGGCTACTGGCAACTGCCCATGGCCCCCGAGTCACGTGAAATAACGGCTTTCAGCACGCCTCATGGCCACTATGAGTGGACGAGGATGCCGTTCGGGCTCAAAGGAGCTCCCTTGACCTTCCAAAGGACAATGAACAGTATTTTGGTGACTTGCTGGGCAACTCTGTCTATGTGTATTTAGACGACATCATCATAGCAAGTAAAGACGTGCATGCACACATGGAAACACTAAAAGCAGTCCTACACAGACTTCAAGAGGTCGGATTAAAGCTCAAAATCACCAAATGTGAATTTTTAAAGCCTCGGATCAAGTTCTTGGGGCATGTCGTGGACGAATTCGGCATCCACACAGTGGACGACAAAATAAAGGCTATTGCCGAGTTCCCTCAGCCAACGTCTGCGGACAAGGTACGGTCTTTCTTGGGTGTCGCAGGTTATTACAGGCCTTTCATTAAGGACTTCGCAGCACGCGCGAGTCCCCTAACCCATCTTTTAAAGAAAGACGTACCATTTCAGTGGCTCCCAGCTCAACAAACGAGTTTTTAGGATTTAAAGAAAGCGCTTACACAGGCTCCGGTCCTTGTCTTTCCGGATTTCAAGGACCCCTTTCAGCTTTGTACCGACGCTTCGGCTAGTGGAGTAGGAGCCGCGCTGATGCAAACAGATAAGTCCGGCAAAAAGCATGTGATAGCGTTCGCCAGTCGAGTACTTACAGCTCCGGAAAAGAACTATTCTGTTACCCACCTAGAGGCTCTTGCCATTGTGTGGGCTCTGAAGCATTTTCGTGACATAGTGATGGGGTACAAAATTGTGGTTTAAACGGACCACGCGGCCATAACTGATCTTTTCAAGGGAAAAAACCTACACGGTCGTCTGGCAAGATGGTTCTTAACGATCCAAGCATACAATCCGGAGATAAAATACATCACCGGGAAAACAAATGTGGTCGCAGATGCCTTATCTCGGAATATTCCGATAGGCGCGATTACCACCCCAGAGGTCATCCACAACTTCACTTCACCTGAGCTACACACTGCTCAGCGAGAACACCCTGTGTGGAAGAGGTTAATTTACGCCCTCGAGTCGGGAGACGAATCAAACCTTCCTGAATTGCCAGTTCCCTTTTCACAATTCTTCCTATCAGAGGACAACCTCCTTTGTAGGTCATGGCCAACCAAACCGGTACCTATAGACCAATTGGTCATCCCAGACAAATACGTCCCCGTGACGCTTAAGCTGGTCCATAACACACCCATTGCGGGTCACCCAGGAAGGGACAAGACGCTATCTGTCACCAGACGAAAATTCTACTGGCCCACATTACGGGTTGATGTAGAAAAACATGTCGCACATTGCGTCGTTTGTGCTAAGCACAAGGGGTCCGTCAAAGGGCCAGCACCTATGTTGCAATACCCAGTACCAGAGGAGCCATGGGATGTTGTTAATATAGACTTATTACAGCTCCCCCAGAGCCAACATGGCTCGCGCTACTTATTGGTGTGCGTCGACCAGTTCTCTAGGTTTCTAGTTCTAGCGCCTCTCAAGGACAAGACAGCCACACGCGTGGCCCATGCCCTCGTGACTCACGTGTTGTGTCCACATTCGTCTCCTCGAATTCTTTTGAGTGACACTGGCACCGAGTTTAGGAACTCAGTATTGTGCGAAATATGCGCTCAGTTTAACATCACGCAATCCTTCATCACAGCTTACCACCCAGCTGCTAATGGGTTGGCGGAGAGGGCTAATAGGAAAATCTTACAGGTCCTCAGGCCTATCGTGAACGATCTCCACGATAACTGGGAGGATTGGCTATCGCATATAGCCGCTTCCATAAATACGTCGGTAAACGACTCTACGGGGAAGTCTCCCTACTACATCTTATATGGGGTGGAGAAACGTCTTCCGTACGACTTCCTACCAATCCCACAACAACCTCTACAACATTGATAGGTACGCACAACAGCAGATGCATATGTTTTCCAAGATACACTCAGAAGTTAGGTGTACGTTAAAGCTACGAAGGTTGAAATGATGTCAAAACAACACAAACAGGCCGTCCCGGTGAATTTCAAAGAGGGTGACACAGTCATGATTAAGCAAGCGGAAAGGAGTTCGAAACTGGGGGCTAAATTTGTGGGTCCTTACCGAGTTGTTTGGAATGTCAGGGGAAATCGGTTCGAGGTTCTCGAGTCGAATAGTGGAGTCAGTCTAGAAGTTCACAGTGATCGTCTGAAGGTAATTCCCTCACCTTTGGACCTTGATATTGGTACTTCCCCCTCAGAGTCAAATGTTCAACAAGATAATCCCAACACCCATAGCTATAACTTGAGACCACGGGTTTAAATACTTCATTCCCACCACTTTCAGATCATGATGTTGCGTTTTCTGACCATCTTGTTGTCCCTCGGCTCCCTGCTTGCAACAACACCCATCCACCTGAAGCCTGGTGCCCTCACGGCACACATAGGAGAGGTCTTCCTCATAGAAGATGTGCTCCTCATAAAATATCCATATACTTCCTTGACCAACACCACGGACACAGTCAGGATAGTCTCAGAAAAACTACTCGGCATGGCAGACGCCATACGGGCTACCAAGACTAGGGAATCAAAGGCACCTTCTAGTACCAACTCTCTGACTCTTTTTCAACTACTGGACTGACACACGACGACAGTCGCTCTCGCTCCGTCGCTTCTTGTACATAAAGGCTACGAATATAATTCGCCTTAAGGAAGCTGAAGTCTTAATCAACACCCTTTAAACGCCCCCCGACAAGCCCGTTACATGACGAAGAACCTCAACATCCCTGGTGATGTTCTCTTGGGTTCAGAGGACATGGCTCGGTTTAAACTCAACCTTTGCCCGTCGATGCGTTGCATCACTAAAACTGACACGTTGCTACCGACACTATTTTATCCAGGACCCTTGTTAGCCAAGTCGCTGGTAGCAGTGACGGCTCAAACTGACCTTGCATGCGTGGTCGAGTGGTCGTCTTCGGAGGACCACTCACAGTCGCTGCCACAGAGGAATGAACGTACAGTCACCGCACAAAACGACTCCACTCCTATTCCTCCGACTCTTCCTTTTTCTTCGCAAGACTCCGTGGCCATTCGAGGCTGCCTGGCCGGAGACGTCCTGCTAGGTGGCCATGAATCTACCCTGGTCACGCTGAGGCTTGCAGGTGTGCATGATGTGTGTGAGGCTATCAGTGTGCCTGAGTCGTTGAAAGTGAAACATCTATGCCTGGAGTCAGCATTGTGCAGCGTGGATCATGAAGGTCTTACACATCTGTTAATTCACAACCCAAACCCATCTCCACGTACCTTACGCAAGGGTACGTATATCACGGACTTTGTCCTGCCCCCAGTGCACATAGGGGCAGTGACGGAGTTGGCAGATATTCTGCCTTCGCAGCTGCATGACACAGCGGTGCACGCCGAGGAGGTAAAGGACGTCTTACCAGCCTACCTCACTAACGTTGAGTATCCCGACATATGACAACTTGACAGAGCTACTTACACAGTACCACTCTGTGATCTCTCTACCAGGGGACCCATTGGAAGCCACCACATTGGTGGAACATCACATCCCGCTACAAGCAGGCACTCCCTCACTCACAACGCAAACAACTAGACAAGATCGTAAAGGACATGCTAGCTCAAGATGTTAATGAGGAGAGTATTTCACCCTGGAGCTTTCCACTGTTCCTAGTCCCTAAAAAGGATGGCACGAGCGACCCTGTCGTTGACTACAGGCAATTAAACAAACATTGCTGACGGGAAAGGTACCCACAACCAGTTCTGCAGGACATTATGATGTCCATCAGCCCATAAAATAGGGTCTTTTCCACACTTGACTTACGGACAGGGTACTGCCAAGTCCCGCTGGACGAGGAATCGAAGGAAGTAACTGCCTTCAGGCCATTTCGCCTTCAAGAAAATGCCATTTGGTATCTCTGGAGCCCCACTTGCCTTTCAACGTCTCATTAACTCAGTGTTTGCAGGTCTTTTGGGGGACTCTGTCTTTGCCTTCCCAGATGACATAATAGTAGTCTAATTCAAGAAAATGCCATTTGGTAACTCTGGAGCCCCACTTGTCTTTCAACGTCTCATTAACTCAGTGTTTGCAGGTCTTTTGGGGGACTCTGTCTTTGCCTTCCTGGATGACATAATAATAGTCTCTAAGGGCACTGTCTCGTTTAAATAAACTCCAGGAAGTGTCTTCTCGGCTACAATCAGCAGGCTAAACACTAAAACTGAGTAAGTGCAACTTCCTGCAGAAGAAGATTACCTTCTTGGGGCACGTCCTCAATGACAAGGGTGTTCATACCACACACGACAGAGTGGAGGCTGTTCGAAAGTCTCCGACTCCTAGAAATCTGAAGTCCCTACGGTCATTCTTGGGTCTCAGCGGCTGCTACCCCAGCTTCATTAAGGGCTACTCAACCATAGTGAGACCCTTAACTCAGCTGATGAGAAAGGACACGCCTTTCGAATGGGGCGAGGAGCAGGAATGGTCATTCCAACACCTTAAGACATAACAGACAAGTCGCGTATGACGCGGATTTGTAAGGCGCCGTTTCCTATGATACGGTATGGTTTCAGAACTGTATGTTCAGATCACGCAGGTAAAATCATCTATGACGTGGTTCGTGGTCTCCCCTGGGCTGTGTTTGAGAGAGCAGGTCGGGAGCTCTCAGGAGGCCAGACCTCTCAGAACCCTCTTTCAAACGCTTTTGTGTGCCTCTCAGTAAAGGCTCATCGTTGCTATGGTAATGGCATCTAACTGTCAGCAAAATGGCGTTAACGGTGTCTCACTAGCAGCAAAATGGCGTACGCTGATCTCCTTGGCGACAGTTAAACATGCATCACAAGCTGTCCTGGCCGACGAGCTACTTGCAAGGAAGAATCACTAATTCACCAACTCCATGATAGGTAAAGCAGCCTCAAACCATAAGTGATGCTGGGTGCTTGACAAACTTAGAGGTGAACTTAGGATCCAGTGGGTCGCTGCCTGGCCTGCGATACACACATGATGAAGGCGTTTCAGTGACAGAAAAAGATGCCTCATCACTCCATAGCACAGTTTTCCATTGCTCCTCATTCCATGCCAAGTATTTCTTGCAAAACTTGATTCTCTTGTCCTTCTGTAGTGCATTTAACATCATTTTTTAGCGGGCATGGTAACTCTTGTATCCCAGGTCATTATGAAGCAGCTGCTGCACACTCCTCAGATACACATCTCCCCGTAACTGTGGGTTTTTTACCTTAATTTCCCGTGCTGTCAGCCGTGGATCCCTTAAAACTTGCCGGGGAATAATGCACAGGTCCTCAAGGTCGTCTTACGAGGCCTCCCAGACTTAGGAAGTGAGGCAAGTGCAGCAGCCTTCCCAGCGTCCTTGAACTTTCTTACCAAGTGCTGGACTGTCCTCAGCTGAACTCCTGTTTGATTTGCTATGAATGGGAGATCATGGCCAACTGTGTATAAGATTATCACCTCATTACGTTTATCCTTGGTAGTGACCATTTTGGGAAAGTTCAGAGGGTGGAATGAAGCAAATTAAAGGCTCAAATTTGATTCCGACTGGGGCATCAAGCGAACATATGTTCTCTCTCTATCGCAGCCAGGAGGCTACTGAGTCGAGGCTACCACTGGGTGCCTGGGCGGTAGAGCATGTAAGGATTGCCAGTTAGTGGCAAAAAAGCATCAGACAGTCTTGCTCTCCAAGGAACGGAGTTATGAGCCTCCTTCACTTTCCAAGAAAACAAATGTTGTCGGCCTCTTGGCAACAAAAATTTCTGCGCATACTGTGTGTGTGTGTGTCATCATTTTCCTTCCAGGCAGCCCCTGTTCAGTGTCGTTTGTGGTAAAAATGGTGACTTTGTAGCCAACACACGTGTTTCCAAGTCCCATGTGAAGGATCTTCTGAAGAAGTGGTCTGCAAAGGGGGACCATATCGAGGCCTACAATCGGTCACGGAACCTGAAAAAAAAAAAAAAAACCACATGGTCTTGGCATCACCAATGTTTGCAGAACATCGGCTCTGCACAACTTGAACGGAAGTGAGTGTTACGTATGATATATAAACCAGATGGGCAAATGTGGGATACATATGCATCAAACTCATTATTCCTAACTTGTTTTTAACAGGCACTTGAAGTCAGAGGAGAGGAGCTCAACAATTACAGATGATTGCAAGGGAGAGGCCCTTGTCTGGAGCAACCTTCGACAGCTGAAAATCCTACCCGAATTTCTCATCAGTCCATGGTCACCAAAAGGTTGTGCTTCTTCTGTCACGAAGACAACCATTTGGAGGACGCACTATGACAAGTGTCTACAGCTGCAGCTGTGAAAAAGATCAAAGACGCGGTCAGCTGCAGCAACAACGCATCCTGGAAGATCTAACTGCCGAAAGACACGGACGTTCTGGCCGCCGACGTGTACTACCACAAGGTGTGCTGGACCCTTCACGTCCTCAATCCAAGCCGAAGAGGAGAAAAAAGGGGCGGAGAAGACCCTGTTCAGGTAGCTGAATTTGCAGTTGTTGTGCATGACATGCTGAACGATGGTGCTGTGAAATCCATGAATGACATCTTAATGCTCCAGGACGATTTCGGTCTCAACTGTCCACAATGGAGACTGAAGGAGCTTCTGCACAACTTGATTCCAGAGGTGAAATTCACGAAGCCGAAGAACCCTTGAGAGGCCAAGATTTTGCATCTCGGTGAAGCACGGCGGATCGCTATGGTGAACCAGCAGAACCTTGCAAAAGCAGCGAAAGTTCACCGTCCCCCTCAATGCTGCGAAGATCCTCCGGGACAAGAATAGGCTGGAGAAATGGTGGAAGCTCAGAGACGAAGTAGAAAAATTCAGTCTTCCCCACAACTGGAGGCCTTCATGAGCTGGCTGATCGGTGGTGAAGGAAACGAGGGCAATGTTCGGATAAAAAAGGGCTCCTCCATGGTCGGTCAAGTCATCATGAGCAACGTCCTCAGTCAGGATCAGGCTTCGAGTACTTCGACGCAAGTATCACAAATGAAAAGGGAGACACCTCTGCAAGTGTCGACAGCGCTGGCTGTTCACTAAGAGTCACAGAGCCAGTCAACGGTAGACCTTTTCAACAGAGTCGGGGTGTCCATCTCATACCGGTCCCTTCTGCGCCACGAGATGGCACTCACACATGCAGTCATAGCACCTGGAAGGTCCAACAGTGCCTTCGTGCCCAGGCATCTGCAGGAGGGAGAACTCGTCCACTTCTCCATCGATAATATTGACTTCCAGGAAGACACGATCGACAGCAAGAACACCCTTCATGCGACAGTAACGGTGGCATTCCAGCCTGGGCGTGAGGTGGTTCGACTCCGCTCACCACTGCAGGTGAACCTCGAGCAATCTGGCTCCCTTCCCCCGTCCATCTAAGAAGTCCTCCCGTGCAACATGCATCGTAACATCAAACCTAAGGTGTCTCCCCTCCCTGTTGACCTCGTGAAACACCCGCGAGCTGACGAGTTCCATGGAATAGACGGCCTCATCCTTTTCTCCGCCAGCTATGGTACTTCCAAAGGAGCTCTAAGGACAGTGCCCGTTTGGTCAGCATTCAACAGCAGGATGGATGAGAAGGCGACTTTTCCAAAGTGTCATCTGCCCCCTCCCTCTCCTGGATGCTCCAGTCAGAGCATTCATCACTGCTGACAATGATGATGGGAGATGGAGGCGATTCAGTGAGCCCTCAACGGGATGGGTACACCGGCACTGGTTGCTGCGGACATGGCACTGTACTCCAAGCTATTGGCCATGAAGCTAAACCTCAAGAAGGACAATTGGGTGATCAGAGTCGGGGACATTCACGTCGTGATGACCATGCTGAGATGCATTGGTGTGCGCATCGATGGTAGCAGTCTTGACAAGATCCTCTCCGAATCTGGCGTCTATGGACTGGCCACTATGTGCCAAATCCTTGTGGGGAACCATGTGAACCAGGCAGTTGATGCGCACTGTATCCTGGGGTGGGTTTCATCAAAGTTCCCAAGTCCTTGGAAGTGTGCTCAAGGAGTTCCAAGAATGTGAGAAACCTTGGGCATGTTTCACGAAAGCTCCCAAGCCTTGGAACTCTGCCTATCTCGCTCGCCGCCTTGGGAGGCCGTGCGGGGTCTCCCAAGCACTCCCAAGGAAGGTTCCAAGCGTCAGACTGTAAACATGGCGGCCCGTGAACAACCCCGCCAGCACCGACCAAGGAATTTTCGCCCGAGAACGGACATCTTTAATGAGTACGATGACACCGAGTTCAAGAAGAGGTACAGGGTGGATCGTGCTGGCCTGTTGTTCGTCACTGACTTGGTGCGACACGTGATTGGCAACAGGACTGAGAGGAGCCGTGCAGTCACAGCGGAGCTGACAGTGGCGTTGACTCTGCGATACCTCACCACCGGGAAAATGCAGCAGTGCAGCGCAGATGACTTTGGAGTTTCCCGGGCCACAGTCAGCAGAATCGTCACCCAGACTGTGGATGCTCTCGTGACACAAGAGAATATGAGGCGGTTCATGGGCTTCCTTTTAAACAGGGGGGAGCAGCATAGAATGAAGGCAGAGTTTGCCGATATTGCTGGTTTTCCCGGTGTGGTGGGTGCTGTTGATGGCACCCACGTAAGAATAGTGGCCCCACATGAGCACGAAAAAGTGTACGTCAACCGCAAGAACTACCACAGCATCAATGTGCAAGTGTTATTTGATGCACAGTATAAACTGCGGGACATGGTGGCGGTGGCCAGGGTCTACTCGCGACTCACTAAATGTTTGTTTACACCGTGGTGCCGTTGAAGATGCAGATGGAACAAAAATACGTGCACATATTCCTTACAATGAAGATACTATCGCTGTATTTCAACTAAATATCAATTGTTTATATTCATAATTCCATAATTATACATAAGAAGTGTAATTTAGGTTAATTGAAGACATATTAGACGTCAAAGCGACACGGAAGATTGGCAACGCTGGTTTCTCCCAAGACTGCCCCCAATCCTACTTGGAAGTGCTTGTGGCGCGGTGATGAAACACGCCCAAGAAATTCTCCCAACTGCGCGTGACGTCACCACGCTTGGGAGAGCACTATGATGAAACCCACCCCTGGTCTCTACGCTTCTCGCTCTAAAGTGGTCAGGTTCAGGTCGAAGGCTGTTGATGGAAAAGGAGGAAGCAGTCATCAACGTATGTACTGAAGTAACAAAAGCGAGCTTGGACAGGATGTTGGAACTCATGGGTCGGGATCTCAAAGAACTGATGTCAGTCGACGATGGAGATCCCATGAGTAAGTTCTTCCAATGCGAAGATGGTTCTGCTGCTGCTGAACTATATTCACTACATGAGGACAGGAGACTGGCTACTCCACCTCTCAAGACACTCCAAGACTTTGCGCCCTTTTTATTTGCTCTCAACTGAAGCATGTATGCCCGTTTCGTACCCATCTATGTTGGTACAATGCTTAGGTTGGAGAAGCAGAACCCTCGCATCTGGGAGTACCTGACCAAGCACTGGGTCGTCAGGAAAAGTCAAATTGCTTTCACCACGATCAACTGCGATCACGCTCTCAAGCAGGTGAATCGAGTCTTGAAAGGTGAAGGAGGACTCGTGGGTATCACAAGGAATGCCAGTGCAAGGACTCAACACTTCCTGATCCAGGATGAGATCCTCCGCATCAAGGATGCGACAACTTTGTCGAGTACACGTACAGGGAGTGAGAAGCACCACCGGGACAGCCCGTCACTCACAATGAAACACCGAGAGATGATCTACGTAGATTCTAGAAGATGATGCAGATTTCAGGGGACAACCAGGGGTGTGGAGTCGGAGTTAAAATTCTCCGACTCCGACTCCAGGAAATTTTAAAGTTGCGACTCCGACTCCAGCCCCATGCCCTCCCCCTATTGCAAATATTATTATTATTCTTTTTAGATGCTGCCTGTAGCCAAGGCCTGAGGGGGAGCTGATATCTCAGCACCAGGGCCCGGTCTCATAGGGGCCCGGCACCCCGGGCATGATGTGTGTAAATTAAGATACTTAGGGGCCCGGAATTACTTGCAGCACCAGGGCCCATTGGTAGCTCTACCTGGCGCCGGTAGACTCTCTTGAGGTCCTTTTTCTTACACGTACTTACATTTAAATTATATGTACTCTATATAGACAACTACATTACACGTTAAATGATTACATTAAGGAGTCGGAGTTGGGGGTATTTTTACCGACTCCGACCCCGACCAAAAGTAGCTGACTCCGACTCCGACTCCACACCCCTGGGGACAACAACCCATTCTCGCACGCATCAGAATCCCTGAACACCCTGCTGTCGCGGAAAGTTGTTCCTCCTGACATTGAAAAGTCTCTCCTTCAGGCTGAAGGCCTCGGAAGAGCAGCCCTCTTGAAGTTCCAGCAGGAGAGGCTGGAAACGGATCTTGGAAGCCCGTGGGATGCCCTGCATCGTCTTCCGGTGAAAACTTTCAAGGACCTGGCGAAGAAGACTGAGGCGACGCTTGCCGGAGTGGAGATGGCTGTGGAAAGATCCACTGATTTCACGAGACGTGTTCTTCTGGCCGTACAAAGGAACCCAAACCTGCATGTGAGGGAGCTTATGGCCAACTATGAGCTCTATGCTTACCTGCTAGCTCTCTTCGACGAACATGGGGACCTGCGGGTGACGGCTAGGAGCGCTCTCCTCAACATCATCAAACCATCGTGTACATATCCCACGTCACCCTCCTGCGGGACATCGTCGCACCGAGTCCTGATTCTGGATGGCATGGCTCTTCTCCAAATGTTTCCAGTCAGCAGAGCAAAGACTTTCAAAGAACTCTGCAAGGCGTTCTTTAAGATGATCACCCGGTCTACAAGTTACCAAGAGATCCACTTGGTTTTCGACCGATATGACATCGGAGCCTCACTCAAGGACAGGACAAGGCATTCCCGAACGAAGGCCACAAGTTGCTCTGTCGATATTCAGCCTTCTACTCGAATCCTGGCTGGAATGTCGATGGCGAAGATTCTCTCCATGAAATCAAACAAAAACTCCTTGACAACCCTGATCGCTACCGAGTCCCAGTTCTTCCCATGAACATTCGCCTTCGTGTGCTCGTGGAAGGACGAGATCATTGGATCCCTGGGGCAGGACGTGAAACCCTTCACTTGCGCTCATGAGGAGGCAGACACCAAAATAATCTACCACCTCTCTCGTTGAGAGGGGGGGGGGGGGAGCTGGTATCTCAGCACCAGGGCCCGGCCTCATAGGGGACCCGGCCGCCTGGGCATGATGTGTGTAAATGTGTAAATGTTGATACTTAAGGGCCCGGAATTACTTGCAGCACCAGGGCCCAATGGTAGCTTTATCTGGCGCTGCTGCTCATCCGCCACTTCATCAGGATTCCGAAAGAAACGAAACTCCGCCTTGGAAAGAACCTATACAACATTGGCAACGTATGCGAGACGGTCGGACGGCGAACTGACGTCATCACCACCTTTCATGCCCTGACGGGATGCGATACCATCGGATCCTTCTTCAGGAAGGGCAAGCAGGTCGCCTGGGCTGCCTTCGTCAAAGCCAACGACACCACACTCGCCACCCTGGCCAAACTTCAAGGAGGACAGATGAACGTAGAATCTCTCAACGCAGTTCTGCTGTTCATCAGCCATATATACATGTATGACTGTCTGTTGCCGTAGGCCAGGTGGATTGCTCTGCAAAAAAAGAAGGTACAGCCAGCTCTCACACCACCGACGGAGGGTGCAGTGATGCAACATATCATGCGGGCGCAACTCCAAGCTCTTGTTTGGGAAAGAGCGTTAGAGCCGTCCCTGATGACACTGACCCCACTGATTATGAGTATGACGAAGATTACTTTCCAATAATTATTCAGTCGTCCCTACCGCCTGCACCACAATCAGTCCTGGAAGTCATCCGGTGTGGCTGCAAGGCCACCTGTGACACCAATCAGTGCTGTTGCCACTGCCAGGAGATAACCTGTTCCGACCTGGGCGAGTGCAGTCCGGACAAATGCCTCAACGATGACCCGAAACCCGATTTCGCTTTGGACGACGAGGAAGAGGACGGGAATTAGTTATGATTACTTGCGATACGAAATTGAGTTTTCGCTGCCACACCGGTCGAGTACCGATGATTATGTTCCATGATTCCATTCCGTGATTGAGTTCCGTTACCGTCACCACTGAATTTATTGTTTACCTACGGTTATGAATTTTCAATAACATTAATTAACACTATCACGCACGTGGACATATACACGTCACTATGATTGTCTGGTCAAAAATCACGGCTTTTGATTGACGTGACTGTCATGTCACAGGGACAAAAAAATTCACCAAAAGTTCTGCAATTCTCATTGACGCGTGACACTTGGTCTGTAGACAGGCTAGCACATGTCAGCTTGAGGTAAGCTGAAAGACCCTTCTGGCAGGGTTTTTCCTGGGTGAAAAGAAAATCTCTTAAGGAGACCAACCGAGGTGAAAAATGCGAAAAAATATTGAAAATGAGAAACTTCGTCAATGATCACCCTAAGGGCATAGAGAAAACATTACAGGGGGGAATTTTAACCAACAGAGTTTATAAGGGTGTTTAAATCGACGTTTAAATCACCCCGCGCGCTCAGTCAAGGTCACGTGAGGCAGAAGATACCTTTAGAAAAAAATTTGTAAGAAAAACACTGTAGTATTTAGACACGAATAGTTTTCTCTCTGGTGGTGTCTGATACTTTCTCCTGTGCGCGTGGGACAACACTGTCCCGTAGCTCTCACCATAATTCATCAGTGCGTGTCCTTGTCACGCAGAGGATAGGTGTAGGTGTGTACGCTCTCCCCCCACACTGCCTTTTTTTCCTCGTATGACAAAACTGCTGATGATGCTGGCTTCATCCAGTTCAAATGCCAAGAAGAAAGGCTGCCATTGTCAAGAGGACTGCCTGCTTGAAGAAGGCACGCCATGCTCAAGCAGAAAATGAAGAGAGACAGACAGGCGTTCCGCATGGAGCAGCGAGGCCTGACTCTCCACCACCCACCGCTGCTGCCTCACTCACCACCACCTCTCACTCGCTCCCTGCTGCCACGACTGCTGTTCCTGATGCTTCGCCAACACCATCATTACCACAGCCTTCTACTTCAGTTTCAAGAGAGAAGAGCCCATCTCACCACACACACACACACACACACACACACACACACACACACACACAAAAAAAAAAAAAAAACAAAAAAACGAATTCAAGACACGGAAAGACAGAGCTTCTGACAGATCATCACAGCCAAGAAAAAGATTAAAACAGAAAAGGAAAAAGCAAATCCTACCAGCCAGATAGTTTCTAACACTGCGATGCAAACAAAAGCTGGCAACAATGAGGGAGGCGGTGGCTCCCTGACACCCTCACCTTTGAGTGAGCAATATGCCATGTTCATGACTCAAGATCTCTTAAATAGCAAGACAACAACATTACAATACCTGGTACTAACAATATTCGGCACAGTGTGGCCAGTCATAGATGAGGAACATCAATATGTACTTACGTAACTTTAATGCCCTGTAACTCAAAGCTAACTTTTTACAATGCATTGGTGAATAATTCCTACATTTATTATTCGATTTTAATGAATAAGATACTGGTGGAAAGAGCATTAAAATGGCTTTTTTTCTGTTGTCTCAGAATTTTAAAAATTTGCTTTGGAACTTATATATTTTTGAAAATATAATTAAACGGGAAAATGGAATTTTTTTTTTGCTCATAAACTAAAGAGAAATAAAAATTCTGCCACAACAGCTTTCTTACCTATGATGTAAACTACTGTCAGACAATTTTGCAAGAAATTATAAAGGAAAACCTAGTCAGTTTTCATCAAATGTTTTTATTTTTTTATTTTGGCGTTTTGATTAAAAAAAAAAAGAAATATGGCCCAAAGTTGCTCAAACGTTCACTATATATTCACTTATGCAAAACAAATCATCAAAAAATCAAATCTGCAATTTGGGTGATAAGGAAAGAAGATAGGACTTTACTCAGTCGGTCTCCTTAAGTTGACTCTCTCTAGCAGCCGAGGACGGGTTAGTATGAGGCAGGGGGCAGGCTTCTGTGAACGGCTCAGGCAGAGAGAAATATCAGGCCCAGAGGAATGGCCGATGCATGCTGTAAATGCCTTCTCGCACACCAATTCCAAGATGTGGTGACGGCAAGTGAGGTGAAGAACTCTACTATTGAGCTGTTGCTCGATTATGGTACATACCCCTGCCGAAATCCGTGTTCAAAGCTGTGGTGTTACAGGATAGGGCAGAAATGCGATCCGTTACTCCCCAGTCTTTGAGAGCAGTCAGCACGGCATCGTCCATTGCTTGTCCGGTGCCACTGGGATGGATTGGGACTCCCAATAGCTTTGCAATGCCATGCCCTGATGGGAGAGCCTGCACGCATCTCTTTCCCCGCACACTCTGAGCATGTGCGAGCAGTCTCGCCTCCTGACTGGTGCGAGGATTATCACCTTGTGATTGGCCGCCTTCTCATCAGCTGATACATGTAAACATTTCATCAGCTGATACATGTAAAGATAATATTAATGATGATGATAATGCTCCCTCCTCCAATGCCCTCCCTAGTGCATCACCCACCCCTCACTATTCTTCCTCACTGCTTATCCCCACCCCTCACTCCCTTCCTCCACTGTCCCTGTCACTGCACTGCACTAACAGGGAAGACAGTGGAGGAAGGGAGTGAGGGGTGGGTGGTGCACTGGCAGGGAGGACAGTGGAGGAAGGGAGTGAGGGGTGGGTGGTGCACTGGCAGGGAGGACAGTGGAGGAAGGGAGTGAGGGGTGGGTGATGCACTAACAGGGAGGACAGTGGAGGAAGGGAGTGAGGGGTGGGTGGTGCACTGGCAGGGAGGACAGTGGAGGAAGGGAGTGAGGGGTGGGTGGTGCACTGGCAGGAGGACAGTGGAGGAAGGGAGTGAGGGGTGGGTGGTGCACTGGCAGGGAGGACAGTGGAGGAAGGGAGTGAGGGGTGGGTGATGCACTGGCAGGGAGGACAGTGGAGGAAGGGAGTGAGGGGTGGGTGATGCACTGGCAGGGAGGACAGTGGAGGAAGGGAGTGAGGGGTGGGTGATGCACTGGCAGGGAGGACAGTGGAGGAAGGGAGTGAGGGGTGGGTGGTGCACTGGCAGGGAGGACAGTGGAGGAAGGGAGTGAGGGGTGGGTGGTGCACTGGCAGGGAGGACAGTGGAGGAAGGGAGTGAGGGGTGGGTGATGCACTGGCAGGGAGGACAGTGGAGGAAGGGAGTGAGGGGTGGGTGATGCACTGGCAGGGAGGACAGTGGAGGAAGGGAGTGAGGGGTGGGTGGTGCACTGGCAGGGAGGACAGTGGAGGAAGGGAGTGAGGGGTGGGTGGTGCACTGGCAGGGAGGACAGTGGAGGAAGGGAGCATTGTTATTATCATCATTAATATTATCTTTACATGTATCAGCTGATGAAATGTTTACATGTATCAGGTGATGAGAAGGCGGCCAATCATGAGGCGAGAATCCTTGCGCCGATCAAGAGGCGAGACTGCTCGCGCATGCTCAGAGTGTGCGGGGAAAAAGCTGCGTGCAGGCCGTCCCGTCCTGATACCAGAACAGAAAGTCGGTCGCCTGTAGCTGCAGCACCACCTGCCATTGTCTGCACCATCTTGCCATCCCAGTACACAACCAGCGGCACCAAAGGCTTGAACGAATTTTTAATTTCCTTGGCAGCTTCTGCACGAAACCTCATCTGGTCTCGCCAGAAGGACTCACGGTTTAACACCAGCTCTTTGGGGTCATGACCAAGGGTTTTTGCAGCTGCTGCAAGTATATGAACTCCTGCACGATCAGATATCTTGGCCCTATCCATTGCAGCTGAGAGTTGTGCATTCATGATTTTGTTTGAGCTCCTGGTGCACTTTGTTGGGGGTATAACGACTGAAGATGGCAATGGAACACAGCTGTCAGCAGCCTCTTCTGCACCACGACACTGAAAAGGGGAATGAATGGGACTGGAGCTGCTGGAACTTGATGTAGAGCTGGATACAAGTTCAGTTATTTCTTCCAGTTTACACTTTTCAGGTTGAGAGCGCTTCATTCGCTTCTTTCTTCTCTTCGTCCCTCTGCTGTTGTTCTTCTTGACGTGCGAGAGACATGACCCGTGTTGTTGCCATTGTGCCCCGGCACACCTCCTCCCTCTGTGCTCGTAGAAACTCCCTGTCCTCGGCGATTGTAATCATTGAAATTGCATCTTCATGTACAATGTCAAAGAGGCGATCAAGGGCAAGGGACAGAAGGAAATCATTTTCGTTCTTCTGTTGTTTTTCTATTTGCCTGTTTTTGTTCTTCTTTAGACTTTTCCAGTTATCTTGTAGTCGTACAACTTTCTCTCTTGCTTGCTACACTTTCTGCATTGGAATACATGCTTGATCCCAGAAGGTACTCATTAGTTTGATCGTTTCCGCCGCTGCTTCCTTTGTTTTCATCTTCTGGTTAAGATGGAGGTAGAGATAGTAATGAAGCACCTGTTTGCATGTTGGCAGCATGCTCCCCATGATAGTAGACTTGACTGAATCAAGTAGGTAGACACTTGTCATAGCTCTGGCTCCAGATGCCATGGTACCAGAAAAAAAAAAAAAAAAAAAAACATTTATTGTCAAGCCTGCAGTGTAGAACTGCATATAGTAGAGAGGGAAGCGACTCTGTGCAGCTGTCTCTCACAGCATCACCCAAGCAACTACAGTCACCGCAGAAAAAATGTCCACACCTGGCAATAACAGACATCTTTCCGACACAACATTGCACTCTTGTTTAATTAGGCACACGGTCACAAAACTATTGATATGGACGGAAAATTTGCCCAGTATGATAGCCCCTTTAGAGTGTTCCCAAATTCTGCAAGATTTTATGACACTAATGAAACCTTGTTATTAGAACAAAATGTACTACTATATAATAACTTTATATAAATAGAGATAAAGTTGGGGCATACGCTGTAGCAGCTGCGGCCTCAGTGCTCTTCTCCGTAACACTGGCCCTTGAGCCTGTGGTGGGAGGAGCCCATTACCGGGACACAGGGCCAGTGTGACATCCGGGTTACCACAGCTACCTTCCCAGGCTTTCCCAGGTACCCATTTGTCAACCAGCCCGAAAGGGAGGAAAAGCTGGGTGAGCTGCACCGACTGCCCGGCCAGATTCAACCCAGGCCTGTGGAGTAAAATGCCGGGCACGCTGACCACTAGACCAGAGGCATTATATAAATAGTTGCAGATAAGTTTGCCAAATAACATATAGTATAGAGTATTCATATATTCTTTTCTAGTGATTTCTATTCATTCATTAATTCTCATATATATATATATATATATATATATATATATATATATATATATATATATATATATATATATATTATACAAGTATATAGTATAATATCCACATTAATAACATCGCCTCCTTGGAGGCAGGCGATACATACTATATGTGAAAAATAGACATTATGAAAATTAAATCCTCCGATCGATATTAATCTACACACAACATAATATTAATTATTAGATTACCGTAAGACTTATGCAGCATTTTTACAGGAATGTAAGTCTCAGGAAGGAGTTCTGCGGAAGAAGATAAATGAGTATGATTATCCAAGTAGCAATGGAAAATCCCCCCACCCATCCACACACACACCACTGTCCTCACCAGCCAACACCTACAGAGCAGTTACTTCCGCCCGTCTTACAGGCTTGGATCATGCTGCCCCTTACCCCCCATCTCCTCTTAGTGAGTCACATCCAATGGTAGGGTTGATAAATCAATGTCAAGCAAATGATCTTTGGTCCCTTGAAAGCAATAAAACCAAGCCCAAACCCAGCAATTCTCAGAAACGGCCCTCACTCACTACACACTTGTTGGCACACAGACAACCATACATACATAGCCCTCCCATCCCTCCTACCTGCAACACACACACACACACACACACACACACACACACACACAGATGATGCTAAGCTGCAAAGACATATAAGAAACAGTGAAGACTGCAAGGAGCTGCAAGAAGACCTAAACAAGATTTGAAAATGGGGTCAGAAATAGGAGATGAAATTCAACGTGAAGAAATGTCATGTTATGGAAATGGGAAAAAGTGTAGAAAGACCAAAATGGACATATAAAATGGGAGATGGTGAAATATTAAAGAAAGTAAATGAAGAGAGAGACCTGGGAGTAATAATGCAAGATTATATGCAACCAGGAAGTCATATAAATCGGATCTTCGGTGATACATATAACATGGTGAGAAATATAGGCATAGCATTCCACTACATGGACAAAGAAATGATGAAAAAATTAATAACTACTATGATCAGACCTAAACTAGGATACGCGGAAACAGTGTGGTCTCCACATATGAAGAAACACATAGTAAAACTAGAAAGAATACAGAGGATGGCAACAAAAATGGTTCCAGAACTGGAGGGACTGACATATGAAGAGAGACTAAAGGAAATGGACTTGCCAACACTAGAACAAAGAAGAGAAAGAGGAGACCTAATACAAATATATAGGCTATTGAGTAAAATGGAAGAAGTAGATAACAAGAAATTGCTACTAAGAGAGGAACCTTCCAGCAGGAATACTAGAGGACAGAGTAAAAAGTTGAGGAAGGGAAGATGCTCAAGAGACAAAGAAATATAGCTTCCCACAAAGAAATATAGAGGTTTGGAACAGATTAAGTGAAGAAATAGTATCGGCGAAGAGTGTGCAAAGTTTCAAGGAAAAGTTGGATAATTATAGATACGGAGACGGGACCACACGAGCGTAAGCCCAGGCCCTGTAAAATTACAACTAAGTAAATACACACACACACACACACCAGCATTCCTGAAGCTGAGACTGAAGGCTGAGACAATGTTAGCACAATGAGGCAAGGCATTTCAGTAAACAAGACAGCAAAATAAAAAGTTCCTGAATTATACTTTTCAACATTTAAAATTATCTTCTCCATATAATATATGTTTTCTTTTGCTAGTTGAGCTAGGCACTTTTTACATATAACTATATCTGCTTCGGAAAACGTCGTAGTACTATACCCATTTTCATTTTTTCACCTACTGTTCAGACTTCTTGTTTTCAATGTGTAAATTTATGGCATTTAAGGTTGTTATAATGGATTCTAGTGGTTCACCACAAGCTTTGTAAGCACACTTTTTTATAGTAACGTTTATCTTGTTTGCCTGATTCATACTGCCGGCCCCCTCTCCCTCACCTCTTGGGCGAGTAACAATCAGTCAAGGTTGATGACAATGACATATGGTTGATCTTTGGTAACTTTGATAGAATAGTAGTCAGAAATCCCAAGCTGTCTGCATTCACTATTTCATTGTATTAAGCACTCTGCCACTGCCTCCTTGAAGCAGTTTGCTGATCGGACACCATTCAGACAGAGCTATTGAACACAGCAGTCAAAAGTATTTTGCCTAATCAACTCCCTTTCTCTGACTGGCTGTCTAATTTCTCTAAATCTTTTACTGCTATTTTCAAGTTAACTGATCCATTGGACTTGTTAGCTGTATGCCTCCTGAAGACTACCACCACAGGACTTCATACCCTTGGGTCTCAGTCCTATGATGTCAAACTTCCTGATGCAGGAATTAATAAAAATTTCAACTAGTATTTCATCCCTATCTCTGGTAAACTCAACTTCAGTCTTCCTTCAACTGTATTCCCTTCTTCCTATGACTTACTTTCAAGAGGAGAGTATTAAGACCTGTCTAGTCAATTTCTCTTTTGGAATATTCTTCTATTGTTTTATGGGTACTAGAAGTGTGCCTACAGACAGTTTGTCTATGGACAATGTGCCTACTGGACATTGTGCCTACGGACAGTTTGCCTACCAGACATTATGCCTACGGGCACCATGGCTACCATTCATTATGGCTAACGGACATTTGGAATTTATTTATCAATTTATTTTATTTATTTATTTATTTATTTTTTTTTTTTTTTACATCTTCAACTATGGCGCCTGTAGGTTTGTTTGGAGGGGCCTGGTGGTATGGCCCAGCCCGTTGTGGTGCAGGCAAGTGTTTAAAGTGGCGCCATCTTGCATTGGCTCATGCTGCCCTGAGCTCATCTTTAATCCTAAAAATCTAGAGTCTGAGTTGATGGGTGGTCTTCTGGACAGCATGTGGGTAGTCTTAAGCTGGCATCACAAGGGCAAATTTCTGCCAACATGTTGCTCGTTTTGTTGGTGATAACGCCAACCAACAATGTTGCATCACACTGCTACCCTGAACACTGTTGTGTTGACGCCTCACTCAACAACAACAAACACCACACCAGCATCATCTCCAGCCACTTTACCATGAATCGAAGGATACTGATGATTTAGAAGATTGTACTGCTGCATTGCACATAATGAAGAATGTGCTACGACTGCAGAAATGCCAGAAGATGCATTAGGGCGTCCATGGGTAGTTTGTCAAACTTTGTTTATACCTCACGGCCAGGCAATAGACTCTCACCACCAGGCGAGAGGCCAGGATCGGGGTTGCCAGATTCTTTTGACTGATAAGTAGCCTTTACTCACACATCAAAGTAGCAGATTTCAGCATGAAGTAGCCAAATGAGCTTCAGAATTACTCAAAATTTAAGTAGCAGGTAGTGGATTAAAAGCTAAGAAGCGAGGTCGGGCAGCAGTGACCCACCATACAGTCAGTTGAGTGTTATAAATAACTTTACACAGGTTATGGACAAATAAATCACAAACACATACTTGCACATGTATCGTCGGTTTTTGAGTTTTACCATTTACAATTTGAGTAAATATGTACGATGATTGATTTCAATTACATTTACAACTTATAGCACGAATGTCATTTGACCCTCGCTTTCTCCTCCTGACCAGTCTGACATCACATCTGGTTGTCCATTCTTCTCGAACCCCACACCAGATCTTGTTCAAGGTTGTTCATTTTGCCCAACAGCCAACAAAACGACCAACATGTTGAGCAAAATTTGCCCTAATGTGACCGCCAACTTTAGCCACTCGGCAGCGGCTGAAAAATCCCACCTTGGTAAGTCTCTGGGCGAATCGAACTCACGTGCGTCCTAAACGAGGCACCGCCACTCTACCCACTCAGCCACCACCTCCCCAAAATGCTACACTAAACACTTTATACATTATTCATGCCACATGCTAACTTGAATCAATAACAGTACCATTGGTGTTCTGTGTCACAAAGCATAAGAACAAATGGAGCCATACAATGCAATATGGACTTTTCTTGGAGAACGAAAAGAAATTCTAAACCCAGCATCCCTGATACTTGACTCTGAAAGAGCAGCATTGAATTCTATCAAGATACTTTCCAGAGTCAAATCGGTAAAGGTTGTCTGTTTCACTTTGGGCAATGTGTGGCGAAGAATCAGCCAAAGGACTTGCCAGCTGGTATGCCTCAGTGTCCCGTAAATGAACATGATTTAATCACTTCAAACACTTGCATCTCACGTTCCTTAACAAGGTGTTAGCCACATATATGAACGATTTATGTCTGCACTGGATGAGAAATGGACAAAATTTTGGGAGACTTCTAACCTATTTTGAGGATATGTGGATTGGAAATGTGCAGCAAGGACAAAAAGGCAGCCCATGTTCCGCATAGGAACTTTGGAATGTTTGTGACAGAGTTTTACAAAAGTTGCTTTACACCAACAAGTCGATAGGAGGCTGGCACACAGCCTTAGACCTAAGTGTCGCCAGTGAACACTGCCAACTCTGTGGTGACTCTATATATATATATATATATATATATATATATATATATATATATATATATATATATATATATATATATATAATATATATAGTCAAATCTCTAGTATGATGTGGATTAAGTAAGGCACAGTTTCCTATGACGCAGATATTGTTTTCAGAACCCAGTGTGTTCAGATCACACGGTAAAACCATCTATGATGCAGTTCAGTGGTCTGCCCTGCCAAATGAGCGCATGGAGTTGCCAGGTTGGATTTTTTTTTTTCAAGAGGAGAAAATCTCATGAGGTGGCAGTTGGGTTTGGTTTTTGGGAGGAGGATTTCTCCAAATCTCTCTCTCTCTCTCTCTCTCTCTCTCTCTCTCTCTCTCTCTCTCTCTCTCTCTCTCTCTCTCTCTCTCTCTCTCTTTCTGCATTTTTGTATTCAGTAAGTTACAAATTATCCTCACAATCAGGAATGACTCATATAGCCAAAATTTATAGATGTAAAATAAGAAGAATGTTACTTGCAGTCGGGCTGCCCGTGGCTCCTCACTCCAAATTCCAAGTCACAGTCATGGGGTGCTCGACCACTCCTGCATCTATTCCGTAATCTTTGCTCCCACCTTTGCTCCTTTTTTTCATATAAAGTGGACCTGGCCCAACTGTCTATTCTGTGGGCAAAAAAAAGAAAAGT
This sequence comes from Eriocheir sinensis, assembly GCF_024679095.1. NCBI lineage: Eukaryota > Metazoa > Arthropoda > Malacostraca > Decapoda > Varunidae > Eriocheir > Eriocheir sinensis. Next base: position 5,176,688 of record NC_066540.1, on the reverse strand, counting down.
GATTCTGGCTAAACTTCAGCTTGTTCCTATATCTACAGCAAGTAGCCACTTTCTCCACATGTCAGCCTGCTGGCAACTGGCTTTTAAAAATCTAAATTGGTGTTCCCAGAGCCTTTCCCTTTCTTTTGTCTTTCTGCTTACCCAGTCCAAAAGGGGAAGAAATCAGAGGAACACGATGTATAAAAAAACTAATGAGAGAATGAGAGAGAGAGAGAGAGAGGAAGAGAGAGAGAGAGAGAGAGAGAGAGAGAGAGAGAGAGAGAGAGAGAGAGAGAGAGAGAGAGAGAGAGAGAGAGAGAGAGGAGAGAGAGAGAGATTCTTTGAAAGTGGGTGGTCAGCCATAATTATTGCGATTATTATGCATGCCAAATGTATGGCTTGTCCCATTTCGGGTTGGCAGGGGAAGAAGTAAATGGTTGGGCGAGACTGGGGCGTTTTTGGGCAGGGAATGTGGCGGCGGGCGCACCCCAGTAATAACATCTGTATTATTAGATGTACTTGCTTGTTAATAATGTGTGTACATTTGTAGCGTGTTATGTATTTGTGGGAATTCAAGGCTTAATAACTATGTGTTTATTTGTATATGCATTATATGTATTTGTGGAAATTACGCATTCTATGGAGAATGCATGCTTATCGATGCTCTCGCCAGACGTGTAAGCTCTCTGGGAATTGTGGCGTAAGCGGGCAGTGCTGCCTCTAATGGCCAGTTGCTAGCTGGTCGGCGCCTACCACATCCACCTCACGATGCTCTGAAGGCGTATGTGGAGGTGGAGAATGCATCTGTGCATGTATTAAGTGACTCTGATGGTGCTGGAAGTGGTGCTTCTGTGTGTTTATAAGGTATGTCATTATTATATATGCAAATTGGGGAGAAAATGTGGGGTTAACTTCATATCACTGGTACTAAGTTTGTAACAGCTGGTTGCCTATATTCATATCATTTTAAGATTGGATTACTTCCTTTTACAATGTCCCTTGTAATGTTTGGATATTTGCCTTATATGGATGTTGGTTTTTTTTTGGTATAGTGTTAATGGTGCTGCCAGACAGCTGTTAGAGGAGGACCCCACGAATCATGCAAATCTGTGCCTTTATTCACGGATTTCTGCTGGGTACCAGAGGAGGGCATTGTTGTGAAGTGAATGATTGTTGGTAATGTTTAGGATGGATAATATCTGGCCATGGTGATGGTACTGGTGTTTAGCGACCATATGGTGATATACCAAATGCCTCTGGTGACCGCCTCATTGACATAGGCTAATGATATTTGTGTGACCATCTGGTGATATATTACTGCAGTGTAAAAAGTGTGGCGATATGGTGATGGTATTTTGTGCTGATGCGCCAATGATGGTAGGAATTTATCATGTATACTAATGTAATGTTATCTACAGGTCGAGATTAAACTTATTTACGGCGAGCCAAGTTTTTTACGTCTGGTACCTGAGCGCCCACAACATATACGTGCGCTTTCCAGTACTTTGTTTTAAAGACATTACCAATGGCGGCGACTGACGTTATAGTTTTCAACATGAAACTGTCCTATGGGGTAGTGGGGGTGGCTTGCAGGAGGAAGCGAGAGGTGCAAGTGAGAGTGAAAGTGGGCAAAAGTCTTGGGCTAGAAGGAACCCCGCAGCCACCACTACCCCATCGCCAGTGATTTATGTGGAAATACTATAGCAGCAATCGCCGCCATTGGTAACGCATCAAAAACAAAATTACTGTGAAAGCAGCCCTAGTTAACCCTGGCCCCTACACAGCAAGGAGTCGGCTCGCTTACCACACATGTTGCTACATGGCAATGGCTTGCAAGCCTGCTACCAGAAACCCACGGGCAAGATTAAAATTTTGCCCACTGACGAAGAAGAGCAGAAACTGGACGTCATCAGGAGGATTAAGAGAAGTGATAGGCAGGAAACAATGAATTTTCCCCACGTGGCCGAGCGTATGATAGGATAAAATGGCGGCTAGTCAGTACCAAATTCTATTTTCCCCATACATACTAATTGAAAAATTGGAGGTGTTGGCAGTGGCCGAGTGGATAAGGTGGTGAGCGTGGGTCTGACTGAACAACATCAAAAAACAGATAATGCCTGCCGTTACTCGAATATATATATATATATATATATATATATATATATATATATATATATATATATATATATATATATATATATATATATATATATATATATATTTTATTCAAATAAGAAAAGATGTTTTAGCATTGCGAAATATCCGTTAGGCACATTGTCCATATGTATAATGTTCAGTAGGCACACTGTCTGTAGGCAAATTGTCCAGCCACGGTCTGCCTCCTTTGTTATAAAAAATATTAAATTACATTCTTTTGCCTTCACTACATACACACTTATTCTATTACCTTTTTTCGCTTCTGCATAGCTCTAGCTACTGACATCCAGTGCTCAGGGCCAAGGGCTGCAGCTGGGAAGCACGGTGCTCTCTTGGATCAGCTGTGAGGCCACGGGGAGTGTGGGCATGAAGAGTGACTCTGTGTCCTCTGTGTCTTTATCCTCTTCCTCTTCTTCACTTTCTATCCAAAAGCTCCTCATTACCTTGGAGGCCTGCCAAAAATGTTAAAAGTCTTACATTACAACCAATCTCCTTAAATACAACTGACCTCCATACATCACTCAAATAGGAATATAAAATAATAAATAAGTGAATGAATACATCAACTTATATAAATTATACATTCGTAAATATTTGAAATATATGTAAATCTATTAATCAATTGATATTTTTCTTTTTTTTATCTAGAAAAGTATATAGTATACCTTTGATGTGACGACTGCACCACTAATGCTGGTGACAGTTGTTGGCCTCTCTGGAGCCGTGGCTGCAGTCTCCTGTGGGATGAATGAATGAACGAATGATAGAATAGAGAGGTAAATGAATTAATAAGTAATGAATGACAGAAAAGACAGAAAACTGGAGGAAACAAAATGAGGTATATATATATATATATATATATTTTTTTTTTTTTTTTTTTTTTTTTTACAGCAAAGGAGACAGCTCAAGGGCACAAAAAAGTAAACATTAATAAAAAAAAAAGCCCGCTACTCGCTGCTCCTAAAAAGAATCCAAAGAGGTGGCCGAAAGATAAGTCAGTTTCGGGAGGGTCTGATATACCCTCTTGAAAAAGAGTTCCAATGGTAGGAGGAAATACAGATGAAGGGAAGATTGTTCCAGAGTTTACCAGCGTTGAGGGATGAAAAGAAGATGCTAAGTTGTTAACTCTTACAAGGGTTTGGACAGTATAGGGATGAGCATGAGTAGAAAGTCGAGTAGCAGCGAATGGAGGGGGGGGCATGCAGTTAGCAAGTTCAGAAGAGCAGTCAGCGTGGAAATATCGATAGAAGATAGAAAGAGAGGCAACATTACAGTGAGGGAATTTAAGAGGTAGAAGACTATCAGTATGAGGAGGAGGAGAGCTGATGAGACGAAGAGCCTTTGCCTCCACTCTGTCCAGAAGAGCTGTGTGGTGGAGCCCCACATGAGATGCATACTCCATAATGAAAGGACAAGGCCCCTGTATATGGACAGCAACTGTGCAGGGGAGAAGAACTGGCGGAGACGCATAGAACGCCCAGCCTCGAGGAAGCTGATTTAGTAAGAGATGAGATATGAAGTTTCCAGTTGAGATTTTGAGTTAAGGATAGACCGAGGATGTTTAGTGTTGAGGAAGGTGATAGCTGGGTGTTGTCAAAGAATAGGAGATAGTTGTTTGGAAGATTGTGTCGAGTGGATAGGTGGAGAAACTGTGGTTTTGAGGCGTTGAAGGACACCAGGTTCTTCTTGCCCCAATTGAAATAATAGTAAGGTCTGAGGCTGTTCTGCAGCCTCCAGCCTTGAGTCGTTAAGTTCTGAAGGTGGGTCTTCTATTAAAAGAAGTTGAATAATGCAGAGTGGAATCATCGGCGTAGGAATGGATAGGACAGTTCGTTTTGGAAAGAAGATCATCAATGAACAACAGAAAAGAGTGGGAGATAGGACAGAACCCTGTGGGACACCACTGTTAATAGATTTAGGGAAGAACAGTGACCGTCTACCACGGCAGACATAGAACGGTCAGAAAGGAAACTGGAGATAAAGGTACAGAGAGAAGGATAGAAACCGTAGGAGGGTAGTTTAGAAAGCAAAGATTTGTGCCAGACCCTATCAAAAGCTTTTGATATGTCCAGCGTAATAGCAGAAGTTTCACCAAAACGGCTAAGAGAGGATGACCAAGAGTCAGTTAAGAAGGCAGATCACAAGGAGAACGCCTTGCGGAACTCCATACTGGCGATCAGATAGAAGGTCAGAAGTGGAAAGGTGCTTTTGAATCTTATGGAAAAGGATATAGTATTCAGCTTTAGATGACTGAAACTAACGTTGGTGCTAGGACGGTAGTTTGAGGGATTGGAGCCGTCAGTCTTCTTAGGTACAGGATGAATGAATGAACGAATGATAGAAGGAATAGAGAGGTAAATGAATTAATAAGTAATGAATGACAGAAAAGACAGAAACTGGAGGAAACAAAATGAGGTATATGCTGCTTAGTAATGATTAGTGGTTTAATAGTCAGGCTTTTCATGCTGGGAAATGATGCTAATTCAAATAGTTACAACTGGAAGAAGGAAGTGGAGGAGCAAAACATTAAAAAAACTTTCACAATGATGGAAATAAAGTTGATCACAGAACACCCACCGTTATGCCAGATTCTTGCAGGCCGGTCTTGGCAGCCCTTGCAGCAAGGGAGCTGGAGGACTGCTGGGGGAGGGCTGGCAGGAGATCCCACATGTCCTCAGGGTCAGGTTCCTCCTCCGTTTGACCGTCCACTGGTACCCTGGTTGAGGCCGAAGTCATCATCTCTGGAACATTCTTCATGATGGAGTTCTTGATGAGGCTTTGGATGAAGGAACTGCTAGTGGTCAGGCTTTGCTGGTGTCCACCTGCAGCTCTCCTATTGGCTCTTTGGGTCTTCAGGGAAACATATGGTGATACCATGAAGGGTCTGCCCTGCACCCCCTTTGTGCTCTGGCTGTTTTCAGAATTTGTGTTGTCTTTCTTGTTTTCTGACATGGGCACAGGCTTGGGCGGTTCCATAATAAGGATGTCATCGTCACGATCAAATATAATTTTGCTCACTGACTCTCTGTGCTCTGGTCTGTAATTCCTTCTTTTCAGCCTTTCTCGTGTCTGATGGAGGAAGCTCTTCTTTTTCTGGGTTGCACTAAATTCTGAAATCATGTCATCTTCATCACTATCAGTAAGCGATCCATCTTCATACTGTGACTCTGACTCTGACCCATCGGAAGAAAGACTTCTGTCAAAGACTTCTAGGTCACATGCTTTTTTTGGCTGATTTGGTGATTCACCAGTGTTCGGAGGTTCATGCCGCATAAACTGACCTGTAACTTTATCTGTTCCTGCATCTGGATCAACATGTAATCTCTTCAGCACATTGCCTTCACTGCTGGGAACAATGCCGCTATTCTGCCCAGGTGACAACATGGCATCTATGGCCAGGTGTGTTGCAACAGAAGCCTTGGCGGGCACGCTTGACTCATTCCTTTGTCTCTTCGGTGACTTGACTGCGTTTGAGATGTGCTCCCTTTTTCGGCTGTTATTCTGTCCCCTCTTTTTCACTGTAGGATGTTCAACAGTTGACTCAGACTGTTGCATCGCCTTATGATGGCGTGAGGATTCAGTTCTTGTGCTACTCCTTGCTTTCTTATCCACTGTCTGCTGTTTTTCTATGGCTTTTTTATCTTTTTCTTTGTTGTTAGTTTTTTTAGCTGTTTGGTCTACCTTTTTTCTTTTCTCTATGTTAGTAATTTTGCTGACAGTTTGTTCTACTTGTGTGTTTGCTTCCATGTTGCTGCCAGTATGAGTTCTTGTACTCTGTTCTCTTCCTTGGGCTTTTTTCTTCTCTTTTTTGGAAGTCTTTCGTGTAGTTGCTTCTGTTTCTTTGCCAGAACTAGTTTCACTGGGCGAGTTTTCATTTACCATGATAAGCATCGTGTCCATGGTGTCAAGGAGGCAGATTATATACTTCCCATATTCAACCCTATGCAGAATACCAGCAGTCCCTCCCACTGCCTCCTGCACCAACTTCACACTACTATCACTGCTCTCTTGAGGTCTTTCCTCCTCCTCTTCTGCACCTCTAATACTGCACACTGTCCTGGTTTCATTTGTTTTATTTACAGACAGGATGCCCTCACTGCCCCCACCAAGCCTTCTCAGC